>NC_138299.1:114643563-114843563 GCF_965601325.2 Salmo salar
ATAATTATGACATAACATTGAAGGCTGTGCAATGCAGAAGCAATATTTAGACTTAGGGTTGCCACCCGTTCGATAAAATACAGAACGGTTCCGTATTTCACTGAAAGAATAAAGGTTTTGTTTTCGAAATTATAGTTTCCGGATTTGACCATATTAATTACCAAAGGCTCGTATTTCTGTGTTAATTGTATTATAATTAAGTCTATCATTTGATACAGCAGTCTGAGCGGTGGTCGGCAGTAGCAGGCTCGTAAGCATTCATTCAAATAGCACTTTACCGCGTTTTGCCAGCAGCTCTTAGCAATGCTTTAATGCAAAGCGCTGTTTATGACTTCAAGCCTATTAACTCCCGAGATTAGCCTGGCAATACTAAAGTGCCTATAAGAACATCCAATAGGCAAAGGTATATGAAATACAAACGGTAGAGAGAGAAATAGTGGACGCGTCATAATTCCTATAATAACTACAACCTAAAATTTCTTAACTGGTAATATTGAACCACCAGCTTCAATGTTCTCCTGTTCTGAACAAGAAACTTAAACGTAAGCTTTTTTTACATGGCACATATTGCACTTTAACTTTCTTCTCCAACAGTGTTTTCAAATTATTTAAACCAAATTGAACATGTTTAATTATTTATTTGACTAAATAGATTTTATGTATAATAATAAGTTAAAATAAAAGTGTTCATTAAGTATTGTTCTAATTGTCATTATAACACATACATACACACACGCAAAAATATATATATATATATATATATATATATATATATATATATATATATATATATAATATACACTGCTCAAAAAAAATAAAGGGAACACTTAAACAACACAATGTAACTCCAAGTCAAATCACACTTCTGTGAAATCAAACTGTCCACTTAGGAAGCAACACTGATTGACAATACATTTCACATGCTGTTGTGCAAATGGAATAGACTACAGGTGGAAATTATAGGCAATTAGCAAGACACCCCCAATAAAGGAGTGGTTCGGCAGGTGGTGACCACAGACCACTTCTCAGTTATTATGCTTCCTGGCTGATGTTTTGGTCACTTTTGAATGCTGGCGGTGCTTTCACTCTAGTGGTAGCATGAGACGGAGTCTCCAACCCACACAAGTGGCTCAGGTAGTGCAGCTCATCCAGGATGGCACATCAATGCGAGCTGTGGCAAGAAGGTTTGCTGTGTCTGTCAGCGTAGTGTCCAGAGCATGGAGGCGCTACCAGGAGACAGGCCAGTACATCAGGAGACGTGGAGGAGGCCGTAGGAGGGCAACAACCCAGCAGCAGGACCGCTACCTCCGCCTTTGTGCAAAGAGGAGCAGGAGGAGCACTGCCAGAGCCCTGCAAAATGACCTCCAGCAGGCCACAAATGTGCATGTGTCTGCTCAAACGGTCAGAAACAGACTCCATGAGGGTGGTATGAGGGCCCGACGTCCACAGGTGGGGGTTGTGCTTACAGCCCAACACCGTGCAGGACGTTTGGCATTTGCCAGAGAACACCAAGATTGGCAAATGCGCCACTGGCGCACTGTGCTCTTCACAGATGAAGCAGGTTCACACTGAGCACATGTGACAGACGTGACAGAGTCTGGAGACGCCGTGGAGAGCAACATCCTCCAGCATGACCGGTTTGGGGGTGGGTCAGTCATGGTGTAGGGTGGCATTTCTTTGGGGGGCCGCACAGCCCTCCATGTGCTCGCCAGAGGTAGCCTGACTGCCATTAGGTACCGAGATGAGATCCTCAGACCCCTTGTGAGACCATATGCTGGTGCGGTTGGCCCTGGGTTCCTCCTAATGCAAGATAATGCTAGACCTCATGTGGCTGGAGTGTGTCAGCAGTTCCTGCAAGAGGAAGGCATTGATGCTATGGACTGGCCCGCCCGTTCCCCAGACCTGAATCCAATTGAGCACATCTGGGACATCATGTCTCGCTCCATCCACCAACGCCACGTTGCACCACAGACTGTCCAGGAGTTGGCGGATGCTTTAGTCCAGGTCTGGGAGGAGATCCCTCAGGAGACCATCCGCCACCTCATCAGGAGCATGCCCAGGCATTGTAGGGAGGTCATACAGGCACGTGGAGGCCACACACACACTACTGAGCCTCATTTTGACTTGTTTTAAGGTTATTACATCAAAGTTGGATCAGCCTGTAGTATGGTTTTCCACTTTAATTTTGAGTGTGACTCCAAATCCAGACCTCCATGGGTTGATAAATTGGATTTCCATTGATTATTTTTGTGTGATTTTGTTGTCAGCACATTCAACTATGTAAAGAAAAAAGTATTTAATAAGATTATTTCATTCATTCAGATCTAGGATGTGTTATTTTAGTGTTCCCTTAATTTTTTTGAGCAGTAAATATAAATATAAATATATATATATATATAAAACAGAAATATATATATTTCTGTTTTTATAAAATCGGCAGATTAATCGGTATTGGCTTTTTTGGGTCATCCAATGTTTTATTTTTTTATTTCACCTTTATTTAAACAGGTAGGCCAGTTGAGAACAAGTTCTCATTTACAACTGCAACCTGGACAAGATAAAGCAAAGCAGTGAGACAAACAACACATAGTTACAAATGGAATAAACAAACGAATAGTCAATAACACAATAGAAAAAGTCTATATACAGTGTGTGCAAATGGCGTGAGGTGGTAAGGCAATAAATAGGCCATAGTAGCAAAGTAATTACAATTTAGCACTGGAGTGATAGATTTGCAAGTATAAATACTGGTGTGCAAAAGAGCAAAAAAGTAAATAAAAACAATATGGGGATGAGGTAGGTAGATTGGATGGGCTATTTACAGATGGGCTGTGTACAGCTGCAGCGATCGATAAGCTGCTCAGATAGCTGATGCTTCAAGTTAGTGAGGGAGATATGTCTCCAACTTCAGAGATTTTTGCAATTTGTTCCAGTCATTGGCAGCAGAGAACTGGAAGGAAAGGCAGCTTTGGGGATGACCAGTGAGATATACCTGCTCAAGCGCGAGCTATGGGTGGTTGTTATGGTGACCAGTGAGCTTATAGAAGACCTGGAACCAGTGGGTCTGGCGACAAATATGTAGCGAGGGCCAGCCGACGAGAGCATACAGGTCGCAGCGATGGGTGGTATAAGGGGCTTTGGTGACAAAACGGATAGCACTGCGATAGCAAACTGGATGCAGTCTGAGTAGAGTGTTGGAGGCTATTTTGTAAATGACTTCGCCAAAGTTGAGAATCGGTAGGATAGTCAGTTTTACGAGGGTGTTTTGGAGGCGTGAGGGAAAGAGGCTTTGTTACAAAATAGGAAGCCGATTCTAGATTTAATTTTAGATTGGAGATGTTTAATATGAGTCTGGAAGGAGAGTTTAGTCTAGCCAGACACCTAGGTACTAATAGTTGTCCACATATTCTAAGTCAGAACCATCCAGAGTAGTGATGCTAGTTGGGCAGGCAGGTGCAGGCAGCGATCAGTTGAAAAGCATGCATTTAGTTTCACTAGTGTTTAAGAGCAGTTGGAGGCCAAGGAAGGAGTGTTGTATGGCATTGAAGCTCGTTAGGAGGTTTGTTAAAGACAAGACTCTCGTTAATCTAACCACACTGTCCGATTTAAAAAAGGCTTTACAACGAAAGCAAAACATTAGATTATGTCAGCAGAGTACCCAGCCAGAAATAATCAGACACCCATTTTTCAAGCTAGCATATAATGTCACATAAACCCAAACCACAGCTAAATGCAGCACTAACCTTTGATGATCTTCATCAGATGACACCCCTAGGACATTATGTTATACAATACATGCATGTTTTGTTCAATCAAGTTCATATTTATATCAAAAAACAGCTTTTTACATTAGCATGTGACTAGCATTCCCACCGAACACTTACGGTGAATTTACTCACGATAAACGTTCACAAAAAGCATAACAATTATTTTAAGAATTATAGATACAGAACTCCTCTATGCACTCGATATGTCCGATTTTAAAATAGCTTTTCGGTGAAAGCACATTTTGCAATATTCTAAGTAGATAGCCCAGCCATCACAGGCTAGCTATTTTTACACCAACCAAGTTTGGCACTCACCAAACTCCGATTTACTATTAGAAAAGTTTGATTACCTTTGGTGTTCTTCGTCAGAATGCACTCCCAGGACTTCTACTTCAATAACAAATGTTGGTTTGGTCCCAAATAATCCATAGTTATATCCAAATAGCGGCGTTTTGTTCGTGCGTTCAAGACACTATCTGAAGGGTAAATAAGGGTCACGCGCCCGACGCGTTTCGTGACAAAAAAAATCTAAATATTCCATTACCGTACTTCGAAGCATGTCAACCGCTGTTTAAAATCAATTTATATGCCATTTTTCTCGTAAAAAAGCGATAATATTCCGACCGGGAAAGCGTGTTTACGTTCAAAGAGAGAGAAAATAAAAACATCTCGTGCCCTCGTGCACGAGCCCCAGTCTAATGGTCCTCTGACCGGCCACTATCCAAACGCGCTAATGTTTTTCAGCCAGGGGCTGCCTCGATATAACAGTTTGGGTCTGAAGAGGGGGGTGACCGCAGCAGCTTTCCAATCTTTAGGGATCTCGGATGATATGAAACAGGTTGAACAGACTGGTGATAGGGGTTGCAACAAAGGTGGCGGATAATTTTAGAAAGAGAGGGTCCAGATTGTCTAGCCCAGCTGATTTGTACAGGTCCAGGTTTTGCAGCTCTTTCAGAACATCTGCTATCTGGATTTGGGTGAAGGAGAAGCTGGGGAGGCTTGGGCAAGTAGCTGTGGGGGGTGCGGAGCTGTTGGCCAGGGTAGGGGTAGCCAGGAGGAAAGCATCAGGGTAGGGGTAGCCAGGAGGAAAGCATGGCCAGCCGTAGAGAAATGCTTCTAGAAAGTCTCGATTATCGTGGATTTATCGGTGGTGACAGTGTTTCCTAGGCTCAGTGCAGTGGGCAGCCGGCAGGAGGTGCTATTATTCTCCATTCTCCAGTGTCCCAGAACATTTTGGAGTTTGTGCTAAAGGATGCACATTTCTGTTTGAAAAATCTAGCCTTTGCTTTCCTAACTGACTGCGTGTATCGGTTCCTGACTTCCCTGAAAAGTAACATATCGCGGGGACTATTCGATGCTAGTGCAGTCCGCCACAGGATGTTTTTGTGCTGGTCGAGGGCAGTCAGGTCTGGAGTGAACCAAGGGCTATATCTGTTCTTAGTTCTACATTTTTTTGAAAGGGGCATGCTTATTTAAGATGGTGAGGAAATTACTTTTAAAGAACGACCAGGCATCCTCTACTGACGGAATGAGGTCAATATCCTTCCAGGATACACGGGGCAGGTCGATTAGAAAGGCCTGCTCGTTGAAGTGTTTTAGGGAGTGTTTGACAGTGATGAGGGGTGGTCGTTTGACCGCAGACCCATAGCGGATGCAGGCAATGAGGCAGTGATCGCTGAGATTCTGATTGAAAACAGCAGAGGTTTATTTGGAGGGCAAGTTGGTCAGGATAATATCTGTTTAAGGTAACCGTGTTTACAGATTTAGGGTTGCACCTGGTGGGTTCCTTGATAATTTGTGAGAGATTGAAGGCATCTAGCTTAGATTGTAGGACTGCCGGGGTGTTAAGCACATGCCAGTTTAGGTCACCTAACAAAACGAACTCTGAAGATAGATGGGGGGCAACCAATTCACATATGGTGTCCAGGGCACAGCTGGGAGCTGAGGGGGGTTTATATCAGGCGGCAACAGTGAGAGACTTATTTCTGGAGAGATTCATTTTTAAAATTAGAAGTTCAAACTGTTTTGGCATAGACCTGGAAAGTATGACAGAACTTTGCAAGCTATCTCTGCAGTAGATTGCAACTCCTCCCCCTTTGGCAGTTCTATCTTGACGGAAAATGTAGTTGGGTATGGAAATCTCCGAATTTTTGGTGGCCTTCCTAAGCCAGGATTCAGACACGGCAAGGACATCAGGGTTGGCGGACTGTGCTAAAGCAGTGAGTAAAACAAACTTAGGGAGGAGGCTTCTGATGTTACAATGAAACTAAGGATTTTACTGTTACACAAGTCAACAAATGAGAGCGCCAGGCGACAGGCAGGGCCTGGGTTAACCTCCACATCACCCGAAGAACAGAGCAGGAGTAGGATGAGGGTACGGCTAAAGGCTATCAAAACTGGTCGTCTAGTGCGTTGGGGACAGAGAATAAAAGGAGCAGATTTCTGGGTGTGGTAGGATAGATTCATTCTAAAAATAGCAGATCTGTCTCACATTGGGTGAGGTGGGTTGCCGGAAGGTATATTTAATTTTTTTAAATGGAAAAAGAGATTGAAAAATATACAAAAAAGATGAAAAATACAAAATTTACACAGGAGAACAACAAACAACGTGGGCACTGCTACGCCATCTTTGAATTGATCAATAAAATCGGTCGACCTCTAGTATATACACAAGACATTGTTTTCACCTTTGACATGTTAAACACACTTTCTACCCACCAATCCATCAGAGGGGGGGGGGGGGGCTTCCTGAAGGCGCAAATAAGCAGAGGAGAAGGGTTACACAATTCTGCACCCCAGTCTACACAACCCCTATGCACACGCACGCACATAAAACCACACCAAGCAACCCCTACATAACAGTCTCTCTTTATCCAGCACTGTGAATGGCTGGTATTTCACAGCATTTCAATTATAAATGTTCCTCCGCGGTCTAGAAAAAAATATTTTCTCCTCTCATTCCATCTTCTCTGCAATACTGGACACACACACACACACACACACACCCACCCAATTAGGAAATGATTCAGACCCCTTGACTTTTTGCATATTGTTACGTTATAACCTTATTCTAAAATGGATAAAATTGTTACTCTTTTCATCAATATACACACAATAACCTATAACGACAAAGTTTAGAAAATTGTTGCAAATGTATATAAAATTAAAATAAAACATGAATACCTTATTTACATAGGTATTCAGACCCTTTGCTATGAGACTCAAAATTGAGCTCAAGGGCTTCTTGTTTCCATTGTTTCTCTTGTTGACAGTGCATGTCAGTAAAAACCAAGCCATGAGGTCAAAGGAATTGTCCGTAGAGCTCCAAGAACAAATTGTGTCGAGGCACAGATCTGGGGAAGGGTACCAAAAAAAATGTCTGCAGCATTGAAGGTCCCCAAGAACACAGTGGCCTCCATCATTCTTAAATGGAAGAAGTTTGGAACCACCAAGACTCTTGCCAGAGCTGGCCGCCCGTCCAAACTGAGCAATCGAGGAAGAAGGGCTTGGTTCAGAACCTGTTGGTCACTCTGACAGAGCACTAGAGGTCCTCTGTGCAGATGGTCGAACATTCCAGATTGAAAAACATCTCTGCAGCACTCCACCAATCAGGCCTTTATGGTAGAGGGGCCAGACGGAAGCCACTCCTCAGTTAAAAAGGTACATGACAGCCCGCTTGGAGTTTGCCAAAAGGCACCTAAAGGACTCTCAGACCATGAGAAACAAGATTATCTGGTCTGATGAAACCAAGATTAAACACTTTGGTCTGAATGCCAAGTGTCACGTCTGGAGGAAACCAGGCACCACTCATCACCTGGCCAATACCATCCCTATAGTGAAGCATAGCGGTGGCAGCATCATGCTCTGGGGATTTTTTCAGCGACAGGGAGACCAGTCAGGATCGTGGCAAAGATGAATGGAGCAAAGTGCAGAGAGATCATTGATGAAAACCTGCTCCAGAGCACTCAGGACCTCAGACTGGGGCGAAGGACAGGACAACGACCCTAAGCACACAGCCAAGACAACGCAAGAGTGGCTTCAGGACAAGTCTCTGAATGTCCTTGAGTGGCCCAGCTAGAATCCGGACTGGAACCCGATCGAACATCTCTGGAAAGACCTGAAAATAGCTGTGCAGCGACAGTCCCATCCAACCTGACAGAGCTTGAGAGGATCTGCAGAGAAGAATGGAAGAAACTCCCCAAATACAGGTGTGCCAAGCTTGTAGCTAAATACCCAAGAAGACTAAAGGCTGTAATCGCTGCCAAAGGTGATTCAACAAAGTACTGAATAAAGGGTCTGAATACTTATGTAAATGTCACATTTCCATTTATTTAATTTTTTATGTGCAAACATTTCTGAAAACCAGTTTTTGCTTTGTCATTATGGGATAGTGTGTGAATATTGATGAGGATATTTAAAAAAAAAAAAACAATTTTAGAATACGGCTGTAATTTAACAAAATTTGGAAAAAGGGGTCTGAATACTTTGAATGCACTGTGCGTATTGGCACACACAAAAACACAGGGCAATTCCATGGTAACAGAATGACTCAGACTCGAGATTTTTCACCTTAAAATGCCAAACTAAAACCATTGATTGCACAGGGACTACTTTCAACAATTTCCACAGAACATTTGACAAAATCACATTTACATTGAACAAAAATAAAAACACATAATGTAAAGTGTTGGTCCCATGTTTCATGAGCTGAAATAAAAAGATCCCAGAAATGTCTCAAATTCTGTGCACACATTTGTTTACATCTGTTAGTAAGCATTTCTCCTTTGCCAAGATAATACATCCACCTGACAGGGGTGGCATATAAAGAAGCTGATTAAACATGATTAAGCATGATTATTCACAGGTGCACCTTGTGCTGGGGACAATAAAAGGTCACTCGACAATGTGCAATTTTGTCACAACACAATGCTGCAGATGTCTCAAGTTGAGGGAGCATGCAATGTCCACCTGAGCTGTTTCCATACAATTGAATGTTCATTTCTCTACCATAAGCCGCCTCCGTCATTTTAGAAAATTTGACCGTAGGTCCAAACGGCCTCACAACCGCAGATGTGTGGGCGAGCAGTTTGCTGATGTCAATGTTGTGAACAGAGTGCCCCATGGTGGTGGTGAGGTTATGGTATGGGCAGGCATAAGCTATGGACAACGAACAGAATTACATTTTATCGATGTCAATTTGAATGCACAGAGATACTGTGACATGATCCTGAGGCCCATTGCCGTGCCATTCGTCCACCACCATCACCCACGGCCCTAGTTCTTCCATGGCCTGCATACTCACTAGACATGTCACCCATTGAGCACGTTTGGGATGCACTGTATCGACATGTACTACAGGGTGTTTCAGTTCCAGACAATATCCAGAAACTTCGCACAGCCATTGAAGAGGAGTGGGACAACATTCCACAGGCCACAATCAACAGCCTGATCAACTCCATGCAAAGGAGATGTGTCGTGTTGCCTGAGGAAAATAGTGGTCACGCCAGATACTGTTTTTCTAATCTGTGACCACAGATGCATATCTGTATTCCCAGTCATGTGAAATCCATAGATTACTGCCTAATGAATTTATTTCAATTGACTGATTTCCTTATATGAACTGTAGCTTAGTAGTATAATATTTGAAATTGTTGCATGTTGAGAGTATTTTTGTTCAGTATACTTGAACAGTGCAGATTACGTAACAATGACAGTAAAAAATATATATTTTAAAATCTTAAATATGTAGTCTAAATTAAGATTCAAAGATGTCTGCAGAAATAATGGGGTGTCAGCTATGATGTTACACCTTGAGTTTGAAAAAAATCTATTTTAATTATTGAACTACAGTAAGTGAAATGGATTAACACCTGACAATAACTGAATGACATCATGGGTCCCTGATCTGTGCTATACAGAAATGCATAATTTTGGATATGTCATGTATTCATTGTGATGTATCCTGAACAGGTACACAAAAGGTAGAAAAATGCAATATTCACGTTTGTGTGTTTGGGTATTATTCTACACATTGGCTATTATTCTAATAACAAATCTGTCGTTCTGCCCTTGAGCAAGGCAATTAACCCCAATTGCTCCTCCAGGGTCGCCGTCAATAATGGATGATCCCCTGGCTGTGACCTCACTCTCCAAGGGTGTCTCAGTTTGCTGTCCAAACTTGTGAAACATAAACGTCTAAATTTCAGCTACTTTTCAATGTCTATGGACGTCCGGTGTCGGTTGGTGCTCAGTGGTTGAGGATGCTGGTTACAGTAAATGGGTAGGTGTCAGTAAAAGGTGACATTAACTGGAGAGGGAATAGCGAAAGAGAGACAGAGCGACAGGGAGGAAGATAGGGAGAGAGACAGGAGGGGTTGCCCAGAGTTTTCACAATTATGAGCTGAACTCAACAGTATGCCAGTGGAAGGGAGGACAGTAGCAGGCGACCCAACTGTGGTTAATGAATTTTAGCCAATTCAATTGCAGTCATTCTGTTACCGATTTTGTAATGAATGACACATTTGAATCACTTAATAAATCATAAACAAAATCATCATAATTGAAAAAAACTATTTGTAGGTTTACCTTTACTTACTTCTGTGAACTTTCATTATCCTCCCTCATGAGAGAGATAAATGTGAAAATATCTTAAAGATGTGGGGGTTTGTAAAAGAACAGCAATATTTCCTAAACTTACAGAAGGCAAATCATTTCACAAAAGGAAATTTAAGTGTTGAAATTAGTTGGCAAGGGTCTGAACTGCAACAATATTGTGTGTTGATGCATTTCTAATACCTTTTAAGACTTTTTCTGGTAGATGTTTTCTAAGAGCCGTTTTCCATCTGACCAGAAATCAAAGCCTTCACTTATTCCTAATTGAAGGATGAAAAATGGTTGACATTTTTTTTACATGCCTGATGTACATGTACACATTTTTTATTTGACACCAAATTTGAGGTGCTCCTATGAACTTCACATGTTGGTGCTCATGGGTACTTTTAAATGGAAATGGCCAACAACAACCCATGTCGGCATACAAGGTAGGCCCACCGCCAGAGAAAAGGCTAATGTAATTCACAAAAGACATTTATAGTTGGACGATCTGTGAAAGAAGAGCTTTTTTCTTGAAAAAGATAAATATTTACTGGTGCCCTGAGAATACACTCTAGTCAGAGGAACAAAGAGGGCTCTCATCCATCTCCTATTCCATTTGTCATCCTGAGAGAATTATGTTGGAGTGAGACTGAGTGTGGAGTGCTCGAACATTAAGATCTTTGATCCAGCCAATTGCATGTTACTTAATGAAACATCAAAACTTAGCTACTCCTTAATGGCATTAGGTAAAAATGCTTTAACAAAAAAAAAAAGTGGAAAGAGTTTGAGCTATATGGAAAGAGGAAGGAGAATTCAGACATTAGGCTACTTAACCAAGAAAAAAAAAAAAAAAGGTTTCTACATGAATATTTGTTTTTATTTGTATTTTTTTTAGGGGTGGATCAGCTTAATATTGCGGAAAGAATATTGCTTCCAGCAATGTAATTGTCTGCATCATTTCCAATCCCCCATATATTTTTGGGGTAAATATACATACATACATACATACATACATACATACATACATACATACATACATACATACATACATACATACATACATACATACATACATACATACATACATACATACATACATACATACATACATACATACATACATACACTTTTTTTTAAAGAATATACCTTTATAATTATTCCACGCAAACCCTACCACCGATCCCCCAATTGGAGTAAACTAATAAACACTTCGGCTTTTACCTTCAATTTATTCATCTTATACACATTTTACAGACACAGTCTATTTTACAATAGTTCTTTTTTGTTTGTTTTTAGTCCTTCCTCTATTTCTGATGTCCATCCAGTTTGACTTCTATTTGTAACTGTGATATTTCACAAAAGTTCTGTACCTATATACATTTTACAGACCCCGTATGTTTTACATTGTTTATCTTGTTATTAGTCCCACCCTTCAGCTCCATTCAACCCCTCCCATCTATCTCTCAACATCATCCATTTCGGATTTCTATTTGCCATATATTTTTCAACTGTGCTGTGATGCTTCACAAAACAATTGAACCTTTCTATTCTCATAGCTTCTACAGATTGTAAATTAAAAAACATTTTTGCTAAGAATTATTATATTATTGATTGATTGACTATGGCTTTTCAAATCACCCAGTATTGCTATCTGCGGCGTTAGTTCTAGGCAAATGTTGCAATTCTTCAGCCATTCCTGGACCTGTGACCAAAAAATGAGCTACATATGGACAATACCAAAATAAATGATCTAATGACTCTGCCTCCTCACAGCAGAATCTGCAGAGCTGGGAAGATTGTATCCCCCATATATATAACATTCTATTGGTTGCAATAATTTTGTGTAGTAATTTAAATTGAAAAATTTGAAGTTTTGAATCCGGCGTTGTTTTGCGTATCAATTCATAAACCATGTGCCATGGAATGGGTACATCGAAAATCTTTTCCCAACTATTTTGCAATTTATATGGCACAGCTGTCAGTTTTTTGTTCCTTAAATTAAATTGGTAAATGTTTTTATTTATCACACTTTTCTTTAACCATTTATGTTCTTTAATACAGGGCCGACATACAAGTTCCTTACTTTTTTACCCTTCTACTTGCCTCTTCCATTTTTGTGGTAATGCTGCAATTAATTGGTTGCAATTTTGGGTAGAGCAGACATTTCCACATGTCTGTGTTAGCTGCATGTGTGACATCATTCAACCAGTCCTATTTATAATATCATTCACTAAAATTGCCTTTTTTAAACATTTCTTCGAAAAATTATTTTTTTTTAGCAATTACTATATTTCAATTTAACCACAATATTTGTTGTATTATTTGTTCTGTCTTTTCAGGTGGATTAAACTGAAATTGCAACCAACTTTCTAAGGCTTGTTTAAAAAATAAAGATATGAATACTTAGTTTACCTATATGAAACTGTGCTACACTGATTGGAGCTCAGTAGAGTAGCTCAGTAGAAAGTCAAGCTCATATAGTCATGTATTACATTGCAAAATAAACTAATTCTGGCTCCTGAGAAACCTCTTATGAGTGGGCCAGCTTAAGGGAATCACCCAGGTCTGGAACTGACTGAGTACAGTATGTTTTCTGCTTTCAATGTGCATGCTTATAAACTTGGGACTTCATGTTTCATCCATACAGTAATCTGAATGGTGGTATGCACAATGACGAAACATGAATACCACAAGTATTTTCATGGAAATAGGCTCAACATTTCCGAGGGCTAACACACAAACTCTGACTCCACCCACAGACATGCAACGCACACACACTAACAAATTCAGAATTGTTATGAAAAGATGCTACGGGGAGTGGACAGTCTTACCTTCTCTGTGAGCGGGGTTCATCCTCGACTCGTCTGCTTTCTGAAAACTAATGCTGGCATAGGCGCGCAGGTCCTCTGGGGCACTCCCACCTTGCGTGTCCCTGGCTCTGGCCCAGAGGGAACTCCACTCTGGGAGGTTCTGGTCCTGAGCCAGGTCCAGGTCGATGTAGTTCAGCCTGTTCTGGTTCTGTCCGTTAGAGCTGGGCCCTGATGGGCTTTCTCTCCTCCCGTTGGCAGATAATGGGGATTCTCCCGGCTTCAGCCACACATTCTCGAAAGAGGAGGAGCTGTGACGTTTCACTTCCTCCACGGAGGGCGAGGCAGCGCTGACCAGGACTCTCGTGGAAGAGAAGGTCTCGGAGCTGTGCCGGCGCCGGCCCTGCTGGTCAGCGCAGATCAATTTAGCTCCCTGGTTCCAGATGAAACTAGAGTTAACCCTGGTGAAAGCACTCAGCCCAGAGAGAGGGCCCATTAGTCCTAAGGGCACAGCACTGGGACCCGCACCCAGCACAGACAGGTCTTGGCTTGGAGGGGACACAGAGAAGGGGGTGACATCAATGGTCGACATCGGAGCGTTCAGAATCATCTGTGTGTCAGAGTAGTCAGTCTGTGCCCTGCTGTAGTCCCGTCTACAGAGGTTCTCACAGGGGATCACAGAGGAGGAGGGAGCCACAGGGGCCACTATAGTATAGCCATCTGTGCAGGAGGCTAGGGGTTTGGCTGCCCAGCTGGGAATGCCCCTGCCCTGAGCACCCAGGTGCATGTTCATGTAGTCTGAGGAAATCTCTGCTAGGCTCTCTGGGCCACTCCCTGGGAACACAGGGGAGAAGTGAGTGGCCAAGCCAGCTGAGAAGGCCTTGTCGTTGAACTCTATGTTGACATACTCCCCGGGGCTCTTGGGATCTGCAGGGAAGGGGCACTCATGGGTGCGAGGCAGGGTGCTGGCTTTGTTGCCCTCCAGAGAGAGGCGCGTGGGCCTGGTCAGCCTGCTGTCCACATCAGCTATCTTGGGCTTGACCACGGGCTGACCACTGTAGCCCTGTCCCATCAGACGGTCGCTGCTCGTGGAGGAGGCTAAAGAGTGTCCGAAGGCCAGGTGTCCAGAGCTGAGCGAAAGGTGAAGGGGGTTCTGGTCCAGCTTCCTGTGACTGTGTTCAAAAGAGCGAGGCAAAGAAAAGTAGGCATACATGGACTTGGGTGGATCCTCTACCAGGTTGATGTAGCAGTCTGGCGGCGTGCTAGTCATGGAGCAGCTCGCCGGTGACATGTTCATGTAATCCCCGCGCGACAACAATTTATCCTCCGTGCTCTGGACAGACAGCTTAGGGTTGACCCCATTGGTCCAGATTTGACCGTAGTTTGTGGTGTCTGGTGAGCAGCTCCCGCTGGGTGACATCATCATGTACCCATTGGAGTCCATTTTGGGGTGCTGGTGGGAGTTAATCTGCTGTGGCACTGACACAATTTTGGGGCTCATGGGCATGTAGTCGGCACTTTTACCTGTGGCAGGTGCCACACCTGGGGTCATGGGCATGTAGCCATCATCTTTTTGGCTCACCCTGTTGCCCTCTAAGGAGATGTCTATGCCCTCCTCTGGGTATGAGTGTGTGGGCATGAAGGCAGAGTGCCTGTAGCTGGATGCTCGGCTGCATGACGAGTATGCAGGCTGCATTACTGTGTACTCCTCCAGCGATACTGTGGAGGACTGAGAGGGGGTCTTCTGGTGGCACACTGTCAGGGGAGATGTGCTCGAGGAGTGTGTCCGTTTCCTGAAGCACTTCTCCAGCTCAGGCTCGTCCAGGTGGGATGGCGTGCCATGGGGGTGGGGGCTGCAGCCACAGTGGCCCCTCAGAAGAGTTGCAGACTTCGCCATGCAGATGTAGTTGTTGAGTTCTTCCTCCCTGGCGGGCGGTGTGTGACCCAAGGAGTCAGGTGTGACACTGCGGAAGGAGCACCTGAAGTCACAGGGGCTGGATCCATACTCATCAGAGGAAATGAATCCCCCGTCAATAGGAGAGCCAGATATGGAGGCACTGGAGCGGCAGGGGTAGAGACAGTCTGAAGTGGAGCCGTGCCCGCTCGTACTGCTGGAGGACAGGCTAACTGGGCTGATTGCTGAGGGGGAGCAGCGCGAAGAGGGCATGGGGATAGACCTGCTGTGGTTGAGGGGAGGGTGGAGGCGGGAGGCCCCTCTGTGTCTGTGAGATTGTGTCCTGGCAGCACAGGGGCTCCCATCCACTGAGGCTGGTCTGGACATGGTTCCTTCGCCATCACTAGAGGCTCTCACTCTGAATGAATGACTGTGCTTTCCCGGGCCAGCAGGCGAGGTGGCCGTCACACTCTCAGTCCGGGACCTCCTTCCCAGTCCCACTTGGCTAGGTGGCAAGTTGTTGTGGTGATGCCTTCTCAAAGGCACAGAGATTGGGTTGGAGCAGTTTGACGAGGAATGGCTTTTGCTCCGGGGACGAAATTCCTCACTCATCGCTTTCATCGCCTCCAGGATGGTTTCATGCATATTTTGAGCAACAACAGAGTCGTCCACTTGCATCCAAAATTCCCCTGGTCCTGTGACTGCGGATCTTCCCACTTCAATGAAAAATAAATTCTCTGAATGACCGCATCGCCTTATATTCATTAATTGCAGCACGACCGCCGCTGCGTCGGAGTTCAATTTCACAAAGCTGATGGTTTTATTTGTTAGGCACAATCTGTAAATCCCAATAAAATTTTTGGTGTGTCCCAGGCCCTTTGGTTTCAAAATAACTTGCCAGACTTCTTTAAAGGCAGGTTCTGGCATGGTTTCTTCTCCATAATTCTCCTCTGCCATCCCACTGCCACCAACAGCAGCATCATGAACTTTACCTTTGTTGTGTAGGTCCACTAGTGCTTGGTGCCACCTGTCTTGTTCCTGCTCGCTGTCCGCTGCAATAGAGAAATACTCATCCTTGGTGTAAAGAGCCACCAGGTATTTGTTTTTTGAATCTGCCCTTTTATTTATGTTGAAGCAGCTCTCCAGCAGGATTGACCTTTTAGGCACCCCGGACTTGTGTCTCCATTTTTTTTCATTTTCGTAGTACTCCAACCTGGAGGGTCCTGCAGCACTAGCATCCCGCAGGACAAAAAACCTCTTGTGCATGCTTTTAGGTTTCCTTAAATAACCCACCTTTCTTACATCTGAAAAACAACCCTGTTGCTCTGTAGTTGGGCTAGCCATTTTGGAATTTTAAATAGTACTTGTATTTAAAAATACAACTGTTATTACTGAAATAAAAAAGCAACAAATATTAGGGTATTTAGATCCTAATATAGCCATTGAAAACGACTTAGTGTGGATCTTAACTATGAATTTGCTATGGCATACGTCTCAAATAGCTAAACTAACGGCGCTAAACCAATAACAATGCTGTCAAACTGTTGGTGCTGCAGTGGAATTACTAAGCAGTATGCTACATTTTCTCCCTAAGAACGTAAAATAACATACTCTATAATAATTTATCCTTTCATTATGATGACAAAAAGTTGCCTACCAAAATAAGTTAAAACTCACTTCAGTCCGGAGTTCAAAACAAGCCCCGTCAGCATATGACCCCATTTCGCATGCTCGGTAACCACCAAGGCAGGCTTGTCCCGTCGATAGCCCTGCTTGCAAAAGTGCAACCCATGAAAATAAAACATGTATCAGTGCATTCGATTATCTTTTCAAAATATGTTAGAATCCAATGTGATACCAAGCCGATGAATGTGAAGTGGGTGCAAAGTTTTTTCTTCTCCACTTTTAAATCCAGTAGCTGTAAACCAAAACAATGCTCCGTGTTTGTGAGTATGATACAATCCCTATCGATTACAGTTTGCGCTCAAGGAGATGCCCACGTGATGAGTCTATGCATGGACGTTTAAACAAGGGATACGGCCTACCTTGGCACAATAAACCACGTCAGCCTTGCCATAATAGGCTCGTTGTAAGAATCTGATTGGCCAGAGTTTATATCAATCTGTTAGCGTGACGAAGTTGCGCTTAAAAAAGCCACAAAAATCAAAATGGCCTATATCGTAAAAGTTCATGATTAAACAAAAAAACGTTTATCTTTATTTAAGGTTAGGGATCGGCATAAGGTTAACAGTGTGGTTAAGGTTAGGTTTTAAAATTACATTTAAGAAGATACATTGTAGAAATAGGCGGGGTTTATGACTTTGTGGCTGTTGTAACCAGTGACGACCCTTTGAATGGGAGTAACAGTAGAAATACGCGTTCTATGAAGTTATGGTGTCTTGGGTTCTAGAACCGTGCTTTCAAAGTTGATATTTTACTGATTTATATAATGAAGCATGGCTCAGTTGTTTTCGTTTTTTTCTTCTTCTGGTCTTGTATGTCCACCAGCATAGGCCTACACTTGAATGTTTTGTTTAACAACTACTTGGGGAAAACAATGTGCCTCGTTCCCGGGAGGGAATGGAATATTTTTTGAATGGAATAAGGGATAATAATTTGGCAGCATCGTCAAGGACACCCGCTCCCGTCCTAAGACAATCACAAGACTTTGCTTGTGTGTGCATTATGCCAATCACAATGCCATTAATAAGTGAACGTGTGTTTATTGCTCAGAAAGTTAATTTGGGATAAACCTAGTAAAATTGTGCTATCATAAAGTAGCCCTAGGCATTTTTCACTGTTAGCTGGTTCACAGCTAAGTGTGCCACCTACTGGTTTTGCGTCTCTAACGAAACCTGTCTGATTTGGGGTAATTTAATTCAGTCCCTAAAGTGAATTCAGATTCAAAGGTTTTAACATGACATATAGCCAAACACTTTATGTACAGGTATATTTAAATTGTTTATTATTAATTCATAGATAGTTTAACCTGTTGGGTCTAGGGGGCAGCATTTGCACGTCTGGATAAAATGTACCCGATTTAATCTGGTTACTAATCCTACCCAGTAACTAGAATATGCATATACTTATTATATATGGATAGAAAACACTCTAAAGTTTCCAAAACTGTTTGAATGGTGTCTGTGAGTATAACAGAACTCATTTGGCAGGCAAAACCCTGAGACATTTTCTGACAGGAAGTGGATACCTGATGTGTTGTATTGACTTTAAACCTCTCCCATTGAAAAACACAGGGGTTTAGGAATATTTTGGCACTTCCTATTGCTTCCACTAGATGTCACCAGCCTTTACAAAGTGTTTTGAGTCTTCTGGAGGGAGATCTGACCGAACAAGAGCCATGGAACGGTGATGTCCCATTAGACACCTGGCGCGCTACTTCATGTTGGGTACCCTCGTTCCAATACGTTATAAAAGGCTATGCATTCGTCCACCTTGAATATTATTCATGTTCTGGTTAAAAAAGGCCCTAATGATTTATGCTATACAACGTTTGACATGTTTGAACGAACGGAAATATATTTTTTCCCCTCGTTCATGACGAGAAGTCCGGCTGGCTTACATCATGTGCTAACGAGACGGAGATTTTTGGACATAAATGATGAGCTTTTTTGAACAAAACTACATTCGTTATGGACCTGTGATACCTGGAAGTGACATCTGATGAAGAGAATCAAAGGTAATGGATTATTTACATAGTATTTTCGATTTTAGATCTCCCCAACATGACGTCTAGTCTGTATCGCAACGCGTATTTTTCTGGGCACAGTGCTCAGATTATTGCAAAGTGTGATTTCCCAGTAAGGTTATTTTTAAATCTGGCAAGTTGATTGCGTTCAAAAGATGTAAATCTATAATTCTTTAAATGACAATATAATATTTTACCAATGTTTTCTAATTTTAATTATTTAATTTCTGACGCTGACTTGACTGCCGGTTATTGGAGGGAAACGATTTCCTCAACATCAATGCCATAGTAAAACGCTGTTTTTGTATATAAATATGAACTTGATAGAACTAAAAATGCATGCATTGTCTAACATAATGTCCTAGGAGTGTCATCTGATGGAGATTGTAAAAGGTTAGTGTATCATTTTAGCTGGTTTTATGGTTTTGGTGACCCTGTCTTTGACTTGACAAAACATTACACACAACTCTTGTAAATGTACTGTCCTAACATACTCTAAATTTATGCTTTCGCCGTAAAACCTTTTTGAAATCGTAAAACGTGGTTAGATTAAGGAGATGTTTATCTTTCAAATGGTGTAACATAGTTGTATTTTTGAAAAATTTGAATTTTGACATTTATTTGGATTCAAATTTGCCGCTCTTGAAATGCACCTGCTGTTGATGGAGTGCACCACAGGTGGCACGCTAGCGTCCCACCTAGCCCCAAAATGTACCTACTCAGCACCAAATGTGTCTATGTTTCCCAGACAGCACACATACAGTACCAGTCAAAAGTTTGGACACACATACTCATTCAAGGTATTTTCTTTATTTTACTATTTCTACATATATTTACAAAGAAAGTTAAAGTCTGAATAAACTAAAGAGGGGAAAAAAAGTAACACAAGAAAATTACATAATAACAAGGCTATATACCGGGGGTACCAGTACAGAGTCAATGTGCAGGGGTACAGGTTTGTCGAGGTAATTTGTGAAGAGACTATGCATAGATAATAAACAGTGAGCAGCAGTAGCAGCAGTGTAAAAACAGGGGGGGAGGGGGGGGGGGGGGGGTCAATATATATAGTCCGGGTGGCCATTTGATTAATTGTCCAGAAGTCTAATGGCTTGGGGTGGAAGCTGTTAAGAAGCCTTTTGGTCCTAGACTTGGCGCTCCGGTACCGCTTGCCGTGCGGTAACAGAGAGAATAGTCAGTAAAGGCTCCAGAGGGGATGGCTGCCATTTTATGGACTCTTAACTCACCACGTACACCAAATTTGTCTTCACCTCACACAAGTCAACAAAGTCTGTTTTTGTAACATCCATTGCAAATGATAGTTCCTCAATATTCTAAAGATATTTCCACCCCGACTATTTTATTTGACATATAGAAAAGGAGGCAATAGAGATTGCATCATCTGTTAGGGCGGTATGCAAATTGGAGTGGGTCTAGGGTTTCTGGGATAATGGTGTTGATGTGAGCTATGACCAGCCTTTCAAAGCACTTCATGGCTACAGATGTGAGTGCTTGGGGTTGGTAGTCATTTAGGCAGGTTACTTTAGTGTTCTTGGGCACAGGTACATTTTGGTGTTATAGACTCAGACAGGGAGAGCTTGAAAATGTCATTGAAGACACTTGACAGTTGGTCAGCGCATGCTTGGAGTACACGTCCTGGTAATCCGTCTGGCCCTGTGGCTTTAAGAATGTTGACCTGTTTAAAGGTCTTACTCACATCGGCTACAGACAGCGTGATCACACAGTTGTCTGAAATAACTGACTCAAAGCTAGCATAGAAGTAATTTAGCCCATCTGGTAGGCTCGTGTCACTGGGCAGCTCGCGACTGTGCTTCCCTTTGTAGTCTGTAATAGTTTTCAAGCCCTGCCACATCCGACGAGCGTCGGAGCTGGTGTAGTATGATTCAATCTTAGTCCTGTATTGATGCTTTGCCTGTTTGAGGGTTCGTCGGAGGGCATAGCGAGATTTCTTATAAGCTTCCGGCTTAGATTCTCGCTCTTTGAAAGCAGCAGCTCTAGCCTTTTAGCTCAGTGCGGATGTTGCCTGTAATCCATGGCTTCTGGTTGGGGTATGTACGTACAGTCACTGTGGGGACGACGTCATCGATGCACTTATTAATCTAACCACACTGTCCGATTTCAAAAAGGCTTTACAACGAAAGCAAAACATTAGATTATGTCAGCAGAGTACCCAGCCAGAAATAATCAGACACCCATTTTTCAAGCTAGCATATAATGTCACAAAAACCCAGAAGACAGCTAAATGCAGCACTAACCTTTGATGATCTTCATCAGATGACAACCCTAGGACATTATGTTATACAATACATGCATGTTTTGTTCAATCAAGTTCATATTTATATAAAAAAACAGCTTTTTACATTAGCATGTGACGTTCAGAACTAGCATACCCCCCGCAAACTTCCGGGGAATTTACTAACAATTTACTAAATTACTCACGATAAACGTTCACAAAAAGCATAACAATTATTTTAAGAATTATAGATACAGAACTCCTCTATGCACTCGATATGTCCGATTTTAAAATAGCTTTTTGGTGAAAGCACATTTTGCAATATTCTAAGTACATAGCCCAGCCATCACGGGCTAGCTATTTAGACACCCGGCAAGTTTAGCCTTCACCAAAATCAGATTTACTATAACAAAAATGTTATTACCTTTGTTGTCTTCGTCAGAATGCACTCCCCGGACTTCTACTTCAATAACAAATGTTGGTTTGGTCCCAAATAATCCATCGTTATATCCAAAAAGCGGCGTTTTGTTCGTGCGTTCCAGACACTATCCTAAAGGGTAAATCAGGGTTACAAGCATGGCGCAATTCATGACAAAAAAAAAATCGAAATATTCCATTACCGTACTTCGAAGCATGTCAACCGCTGTTTAAAATCAATTTTTATGCAATTTATCTCGTAAAAAAGCGATAATATTCCGACCGGGAATCTCCTTTTCGGTAAACAGAGGAAAAAACACAAAGACGGGGGCGGCCAGTGCACGCGCCTAAGCCCACTGTCCCTTGATCGGCCACTTGACAAAGGCGATAATGTGCCTGGGGCTGGAATGACGACATTCAGGTTTTTCCCGGGCTCTGAGAGCCTATTGGAGCCGTGGGAAGTGTCACGTTACCGCAGAGATCCTTTGTAATTGAATGAGATGTCAAAGAAAGACAATAAATGGTCAGACAGGCCACTTCCTGTAAAGGAATCTCTCAGGTTTTGACCTGCCATTTGAGTTCTGTTATACTCACAGACACCATTCAAACAGTTTTAGAAACTTTGGAGTGTTTTCTATCCAAAGCCAATAATTATATGCATATTCTAGTTACTGGGCAGGAGTAGTAACCAGATTAAATCGGGTATGTTTTTTATCCAGCCGTGAAAATACTGCCCCCTAGCCATAACAGGTTAGGGCTACCCCCCCACTTCTCTTAATTTCCGCCTAAAGACATACCCAAATCTAACTGTCTGTAGCTCAGGCCCAGTAGCAAGGATATGCATTTTCTTGGTTTCATTTGAAAGGAAACACTCTGAAGTTTGTGGAAATGTGAATTGAATGTAGGAGAATATAACACAATAGATCTGGTAGAAGAAAATACAAGGAAACAAACATACGTTTTCTGGTTTCTATTGTTGTTGCACCAACTTTCAACTGAAAAGGAACAGCCAAACATTCAGATAGGATGCTGCGGATAATTTCTATGCAGAATGTAAGAGGGCAACAGTATCTGAGAAAAGTTTCAGAAAGATATCTTCAGGAATGAGCGAGCTACATGACATTGAGCATGAAGTCACCTAGGTGTCCCACACAAATGTACCCAAATGTACCCAAGTGGCCAAATTGGTACAGTGATACATTTTCATGTAAAAACTATATACAACATACACAAATTATATTCTAACACACCCCTCCAAAAAAGTAAAAAAAAAAAATACAAATATAAAATGTTGAAATTTTTTAATAACAAGGGTAACTATTTACATACATTCAATGTACAGTATTGTGAAGACCCTCAGTCCTCTACACAAAATTGTGCTGCTTGTGCCATGGCCCATAGCAGTCTCTTTCTGCTGTAAAGCAGAGGGTTACTGAACAGGTGGTGCAGGTGATGGGGCATTTCCTGTGACAAAGGGCACAGCGTCGCCTCCCCACTGTGCCCTTTTTGCCCTGAGGCACATTCATACCTGCAGAGATGAATTTAGGCAGGTGAACACCACTGGTTGAAGGAGCAGAAGAGGTAGAGGGGACAGAGCTAGAGGGGACAGAGGTAGAGGGGACAGAAGGTGCTGCAGTGGTCTTGCTGTAGCCAGCAAGCTCCTGGATGAGCAGCTCTCGGAAGGCTAGCTGTGAGATGGGGGGCTTTCCACAGCTCTTGGACATTTCGTTCAACAGCAATGTCGATGAAATGATAAAAAAAGTCTTGTACCATTTCATGGTCTTGTGGAGCACATTATAGTAGCCTATCAGTGCATCTGACAGGTCTACACCCCCCATGCTCTTGTTATAGTCCTTGATAGCTGCAGGAATGGGGACATTTTTGGCTGTCCATGCCCCAGTAGCGCCCTTCACACGCCTGTCGACGTGATCTCCACTGAAGGACTTGTGGATACTGGAGCACATGACCACCTCCCTGGTATCCATCCACTTCACAAAGAGAAGGCCATCTTCACGGATCCACCGCATGGTACCCCGCTCAGCCCGCTTAGGCATGTCGTTCTCCTTGGTTTTTGGAAAGCCCACTCTGTTGGGCCGAATGGTGCCACAAGCCCACACCTCCAGCTTCCTCAGGTCTGTGAACAGGGTAGGGCTTGTGTAGAAATTGTCCACAAACAGTTTGTAGCCCTTTCCCAGCAGTTGAAAATCCAATAATGCCATGACAGAATCATAGCTGAGTCCCTTACCGGTCGCAAAACTGCTCTTACCCTCGTAAACAAAAAAATTGCACGTGTAGGCACACGCAGAATCAGCCAAAACAAACAGTTTGTAACCCCACTTGGTCGGCTTGTTACGCATGTACTGTTTTAGGCTGATTCTGGCCTTTGAGGCTACCATCCTCTCATCAATGGAAAGGTTCTGGGCGGGCTGAAAATAGGTCTTGCAGGCCTCAACCATACTGTAGTAGAGAGGTTTAATTTTGCAGAGCCTGTCATACCCTGCTGTGCCTCGCTTCTTGTCGTTGTCCCCGTCAACTTCTGGGTCACTGATATGAAGCGCCCGTGAGATTGTCAGAAACCTTTTGCACGACATGACAGTGGAGGGGAAAGGCAGTTGATAGAGGGGTGCAGTTTTCCAATACTGTTTCAGGGTTTTCAGCTTCACTAGGCCCATGTATATGACCATAGATAAATAACAAAAAATATCTGACATGGAAATAGGCTTCCATGCCTCTTTTTTGCCAGCCTGCTTCTTAGCACCATATTTATTAGTGTTCAAGACAAGGGAATCAATCACTGAAGATGTAAAAAACAGTTGGAAAAGTTGCATGGGGCTGTAGTTGGAGGTCATGTCCAGCTGAGGTCCTGGTGGCCTTTTAGGTCTGAATATTGGAGGTGGTGGGCCCACATCCTCCACCGTCACAGAGTGCCAACGACCCTCCTCCTCTCTGATTGCTGGTTTAGCTTTGCCCCATCTCCGTTTCTTTGTTACAGACTTCACACCTGGCCGGGTGGGGGTAGGTGTGGAGCCGGAGACAGCAGGGGTCCGGCTAGTTGATTCAGCTCCTGTGGGGGATGGGCACCTTGGCAGTGGGGGCTCCCAGTCAGAATCAGAAGAACTGTGAAGACACAGACACACAGATTATATATAGAGTTGTGAAACCAATGTCTAGATAAAATACATGTAAAAAATATTTTTGATATACAGACAGATTATATACCGAGTTGGGAACGCCATTTGTAGATAAAATACATGTAAAAAATATTTTAGATATACAGACAGATTATATACCGAGTTGGGAACGCCATTTGTAGATAAAATACATGTAAAAAATATTTTTGATATACAGACAGATTATATAGCGAGTTGGGAACGCCATTTGTAGATAAAATACATGTAAAAAATATTTTAGATATACAGACAGATTATATACCGAGTTGGGAACGCCATTTGTAGATAAAATACATGTAAAAAATATTTTTGATATACAGACAGATTATATACCGAGTTGGGAACGCCATTTGTAGATAAAATACATGTAAAACATATTTTTGATATACAGACAGATTATATACCGAGTTGGGAACGCCATTTGTAGATAAAATACATGTAAAAAATATTTTTGATATACAGACAGATTATATACCGAGTTGGGAACGCCATTTGTAGATAAAATACATGTAAAACATATTTTTGATATACAGACAGATTATATACCGAGTTGGGAACGCCATTTGTAGATAAAATACATGTAAAACATATAGATATTTTTTTACATGTATCTAATATATTACAGACACAGACACGCACTCATAATGTTTAGCCATGTGTACTTCACACAGTTCATTACATATATATGTCAAATAAATAAATACAAAATAATATATCTCCAAACAACTCAAATGAATAATATTTGATATTATTAATTTCAAACAGCACCAGTCCAAAACTGCGTCCTTGCCATGCAAAAACATTTCTTCAAACTCAGAGTCCAAACTTGACGCACAATCCGACTCCTCTTCAAGTAACTCGGTTTCACTATCTCTATCTATTTCATCAATTATGTCATGTACATCTGTATACCTGGACTTAGCCTTTGATTTAACAGATTTACTAGCCATAATTTTATCGATAAAACAGCTGGAAATTATCTCGACTCAAAACTGCTGCGCGCAAACAACTGTGGCTCCTGCGGGCAGAAGTTTCAATGGCGAATGGCTGCGTTACGCTCGGCTTTCGTTCAAGAGCTGGTCATTCCGGGTATTACCATTGCATATTGCCGTTTACCTTAGCTCATTGGCTATCTGCCAAGCTAGATTTCAAGACGATCAGTGGTGATTGGTCCGAAATACAGTCAATCAACGAAGCACTGGTCATATCATTGGCGCGCAATGAGGTCATTGTTAGGTGTGTTCGAATCAGGTATTTTCGGTCAATACGTCCCGCAAAAAGAACAATCAAGTATGGTTGTGTTACTAGCAAACAGGAGATTGCAACAAAGCCAACCATGACTGGATAAACGTGTGTTTAGCGGGAGTAATTACAACGAATGCTTCGTCGAAAGTTGAAGGAGTCGAAATTCATGACACTAGCCGGTTAGGAAATGTTTCGTGTTATGCTATAAAAATGGATTTGATAGAACAAACGACCATTTATTGTGAAGATTGGGCCTTTTGTATCACCAAAAGAAGAAGATCTTCAAAGGTAATTGATTATTTTATTGCTATTTCTGACTTTAGTGACGCTAATGCTTGGTTGGAAAATGCTACTAATGCTTGTGTTTGCGGGACGTTGTCCTCAGATTATTATAATCTATGTTTCCACCGCAAAGCCTTTTTGAAATCGGACAGTGTGGTTAGATTAACGAGAGTCTTGTCTTTAAATAGCTGTAAAATAGTCATATGTTTGAGAAATTGAAGTAATAGGATTTTTAAGGTATTTGAAAATCGCACCACTGGATTACACTGGCTGTTGCGTAGGTGGGACGAATTCGTCCCGCCTAGCCCAGAGAGGTTAAAAGTTTTGTTCATCAAACTGCATTGTCCGATTTACAATAGGCTTTACAGCGAAAGCATGCCATGCGATTGTTTGAGGATGGCGCCCCACATCAAAATATTTTTCAACCAGCACAGGCTTCATAAATTCACAAATAGCAATTAAATATTCACTTACTTTTTGAAAATCTTCCTCTGATTTGCAATCCAAAGGGTTCCAGCTACAACATGCATGGTCATTTTGTTAGATAAAATCCTTCTTTATATCCCAAAAAGTCAGTTTAGTTGGCTCCATCGATTTGAGTAATCCACTTGTTCAACATGCAGAGAAAGGAATCCAAAAAGCTACCGCTAAACTTTAAAACAAGTCAAAAAACATGTATATTTAATCCTCAGGTACCCTAAAATGTAATTAAACTATAATATTTCATAGGGAAAGAAGTATGTTCAATACAAAAGCAAAATTAGCAGATGCGTGTCCTCTTCATCGCACGCACACAGACTGATTTCCAACTCTCCCAGTACTAAAACTCAAAATTCTTCCTCGTTTGGGAAGAAACAAGCCTGAAACCTTGAACATAGACTGTTGACATTTAGTGGAAGCCATAGGAATTGCAATCTGGGAGCTGGATTTGGATAGGACCCTATACGTTCCATTGGAAGAGCATGGACTCAAAAAAAAACTGATTGTAGTCTCATACATTATTTCAACATTTCTACAAACGTCAAAGTGTTTTCTATCCAATGGTACCAATTATATTAATATCCTGGCTTCTGGGCCTGAGTAACAGGCAGTTTACTTTGGGCACGTCAGTCAGACAGGAAGTGGAGAAAAATAGACCCTAGCCTGAAGAACTGTTGCTTGATGTGCTAGTGTTTGGGTATATCAAAAGTCTGGAACAGTTGATGGGCCCTGACTGAGTTGAGAAAAAAACGGTGCTAGAACCCATAAAGGTTATTAAGAATTATACTGTGTGGCAGACCAGGGGGTTGGGTCAAAACGTTTACACAGATCAGACACGGACAGAATAGGATTAGCTCAGTTTCAAAGGTGTTTATTAAAATAATAGTCCAAAAGAAAAGGTCTCCCCCAAGAGACCCTCTGTGGGATACCGTCTTCTGGGCTCCGGGTCATGCTGTACCCTGTGGTGATCATAACTGAACCCATCCTGTTACCTCTGGTACCGTCCCCAACTATACAGAAGTCCTTTCCTCCCCCAGTCTCTTTCCTGTGTGCTGCACTTTGGGTAGCTTTATGGGACTTGTACAGCTGGTGAGCAATCAGCCCTTGATTACTCACCAATCCCCAATCAGCCCCAATTAGTCCTGGCCGGAGAGCCCGTCGAGACCTGGCACGTCCAGCAGATGGAGCCATCACCTCGTGATGTATACTCCGTCTGTCACCAGGCCTCGACGAGTTTCCCCTGGTGGCTGACCTGCTGTACGCCACAACTGTAACACAGAGTTGTTATGAATCCCTCTATGTAGCCCATGAAAGTGTTTCTAGAACATACCTCTCTCATTGAAGTCATTGAGCTCCTCCAATGTAAAGTATTAGCAGTATGGGTTCCCTGTCCTCATCCCTCTGGGGTTCTTGGTCCGGCGAAGCTCTTGCAGTTGCACTTATTGCTTGTACAAGTTTAGGCAGATGCTGCACCTTGAGGTGAAGCTCCCCCAGCTGTTCAAGGACGATCCTTTCAACAACAGTGCAAATTCCATTAGTATTAATCCTAAAACACAGCAATTTTCTGATTTCAATAGAAAAATTAGGCCAAATATACCAGTGCAATTTGATGGGATAATCCGTTGGGTGTTGGCTAGCGAGATCTTGGACCTGGGGAAAGTTGATAGTCAGGTGTGAGTACCATTATGAGAAAGTACAGTGCCATTGTTATTTTTCATTTTACTAATTTAAATAGCTTACATTATGTGTCTGTTGTTTTTCCCATGTTGATTTCCCTTACTTTAATAGGAGTATAGAATATTTTGATATAGAAGCTAAAATCTAAACGCTTACAGTAAAATGTAATGATTATTATCACACAAGTGATGAGGATGGAATATGATGAACATTTTATACATGTGCTTTTCTTATAACTAATTTCTGTGTTCTATTCATGTGCTGTACTAATAACGAATTTCTGTTTTCATGCAAGTGGCTGACTGAACGAATCCTCACTATCAGTAGCTGCAATTTGGCAGTACACCCAGACCTTGTTTTGAGAACGAAAGATATCTCAGTTTCAAAGGTCTTAGCTTAGAGAGAAGAAGCCTTGTGAGGTATTGGTCTGTCACATGTTATGAACCAGTATTGGTCAGTCACATGAGTGAAACAAAACAGTAATGATTAATTAATTATGCTAAATCATGCAAACATAACTTTTCTGTGCATAGCTGTATATAAGACAACTGCTGGGACTGCCCACAACAATAATGACAGTTGTGTCTGCTTCGCGTGATTTATTGTTGTCTCTACCTTCTTGCCCTTTGTGCTGTTGTCTGTGCACCAATAATGTTGTGTACTGCTACCATGTTGTGCTGCTGCCATGTTGTGTTTCTACCATGTTGTTGTCATGTTGTGTTGCTACCATACTGTATTTTCACGTGTTGCTGCCATGCTATGTTGTCGTCTTAGGTCTCACTATATGTAGTGTTGGGGTGTCTCTCTTGTCGTGATGTGTGTTTTGTCCAATATTTTTATTACATTTTTTATTTTTAATCCCAGCACCCAGCCCCTGTCCCCGCTGGAGGCCTTTTGCCATCTGGTAGGCCGTATTTGTAAATAAGGTTAAATAAATAAAATAAACATTCAAGAGAGTATTCCTCAAGGCGTGTGGTTAGAGGGTCTCTGGTCTCCAGTTGGGCGTTGTGGCTTGAAGAGAACAAAAATCGTTCATGTTGTTGATCACACTGTATGGACAGATCCATAAAGAACGCCTTTGTTCTGTACATTCACTTTGAAAAATTAACTCCACGAAGGGACTCGACAGAATGATTCGTCCATTATTTCCAAGTTAACCTCTCTGGGCTGGTGGGACGTTTGCATCCCACCCTAGTCAACAGCCAGTGGAATCCCGTGGCGCGATATTCAAATACCTTAGAAATGCTATTACTTCAATTTCTCAAACATATGACTATTTTACAGCATTTTAAAGACAAGACTCTCGTTAATCTAACCACACTGTCCGATTTCAAAAAGGCTTTACAACGAAAGCAAAACATTAGATTATGTCAGCAGAGTACCCAGCCAGAAATAATCAGACACCCATTTTTCAAGCTAGCATATAATGTCACAAAAACCAAAACCACAGCTAAATGCAGCACTAACCTTTGATGATCTTCATCAGATGACACTCCTAGGACATTATGTTATACAATACATGCATGTTTTGTTCAATCAAGTTCATATTTATATCAAAAACCAGCTTTCTTAGCAGTGCTAGCATGTGACTAGCATTCCCACCAAACACTTCCGGTGAATTTACTAAATTACTCACGATAAACGTTCACAAAAAACATAACAATTATTTAAAGAATTATAGATACAGAACTCCTTTATGCAATCGCGGTGTCCGATTTTAAAATAGTTTTTTGGTGAAAGCACATTTTGCAATATTCTGAGTACATAGCCCGGCCATCACAGGCTAGCTATTTTGACACCCACCAAGTTTGGTACTCAAACTCAGATTTACTATAAGAAAAATTGGATTACCTTTGCTGTTCTTCGTCAGAATGCACTCCCAGGACTTCTACTTCAATAACAAATGTTGTTTTGGTTCCAAATAATCCATAGTTATATCCAAATAGCGGCATTTTGTTCATGCGTTCAAGACACTATCCGAAGGGTAAAGAAGGGTGACGCGCCCGGCGCGTTTCGTGACAAAACATTTAAAAATATTCCATTACCGTACTTCGAAGCATGTCAAACGCTGTTTAAAATCATAAAAAATCATAAAAAAGCGATAATATTCCGACCGGGAGTCGTTGTTTTCGTTCAAAGACTGAAAATGTAAACATGGAGTCGTCTCGTCCACGCGCGCCAGTCTCATTGTTCTCAGATCGACCACTTACCAAATGCGCTACTATTTTTCAGCCATGGCCTGCAAAGTCATTCAACATTCTGCCGCCTTCTGAGAGCCTATGGGAGCGTTAGAAAATGTCGCGTTACAGCAGAGATCCCCTGTTTTGGATAGAGATGATCAAGAAGGCCAATAAATGGTCAGAGAGGGCGCTTCCTGTTTGGAATCTTCTCAGGTTTTGGCCTGCCAAATGAGTTCTGTTATACTCACAGACACCATTCAAACAGTTTTAGAAACTTTAGGGTGTTTTCTATCCAAATCAAACAATTATATGCATATTCTAGTTACTGGGCAGGAGTAGTAACCAGATTAAATCGGGTACGTTTTTTACCCGGCCGTGCAAATACTGCCCCCATCCCCAACAGGTTAAACAAAACAAGAAAACGATTGTCAGCCAAACAGTTCTGTCAGGAAAATCAACTAAACAGAAAGTAACCACCCACAAAACCCAAAGGAAAACAGGCTGCCTAAGTATGGCTCCCAATCAGAGACAACGATATACAGCTGTCCTTGATTGAGAACCATACCCGGCCAAAACAAAGAAATACAAAACATAGAAAAAATGACATAGAATGCCCACCCTAGTCACACCCTGGCCTAACCAAAAATAGAGAATAAAACACTCTCTATGGCCAGGGCGTGACAGTAGCCTATTTTTTTTTTTTTGAATGCTTCTCCACCAATCGCTGTGCTTGTTTTGTCCAGCCCATTGTAAATTCTAAAAATTATGAATTTACATATTTAGACCCAAAAGGCTTAGGACATAATCACCCTCATCGAGTTGGAGACCAGAGATGGAGACCGCCCCAGTCTGGCATCAAGGGCTGACCTTCTCAGAATGTAAGTGTTCCTTACAGATGCTTTTTGAAAGGAATAATCGCGTGGCACAAAATACAAATACCTCAAAAATGCTATAACTTCAATTTCTCAAACATATGACTATTTTACACCATTTTAAAGACAAGACTCTCGTTAATCTAACCACATTGTCCGATTTCAAAAAGGCTTTACAGCGAAAGCAAAACATTAGATTATGTCAGGAGAGTACCCTGCCAAAAATAATCACAGAGCCATTTTCAAAGCAAGCATATATGTCACAAAAACCAAAACCACAGCTAAATGCAGCACTAACCTTTGATCTTCATCAGATGACACTCCTAAGACATTATGTTATACAATACATGCATGTTTTGTTCAATCAAGTTCATATTTCTATCAAAAACCAGCTTTTTACATTAGCATGTGATGTTCAGAACTAGCATACCCACCGAAAACTTCCGGTGAATTTACTAAATTACTCATGATAAACATTGACAAAATACGGAACAATTATTTTAAGAAATATAGATACAGAACTCCTTTATGCAATCGCGGAGTCAGATTTTAAAATAGCTTTTCAGCGAAAGCACATTTTGCAATATTCTGAGTACATAGCTCGGCCATCACGGCTAGCTATTTTGACACCCACCAAGTTTGGGGCTCACTAAACTCAGAATTACTATTAGAAAAATTGGATTATCTTTGCTGTTCTTCGTCAGAATGCACTCCGAGGACTTCTACTTCAACAACAAATGTTGTTTTGGTTCCAAATAATCCATAGTTATATTCAAATAGCTCCGTTTTGTTCGTGCGTTCAGGTCACTATGCGAGCGCATTTCGTGACAAAAAATGTCAAAATGTTTAAAATACATTTTTATGCTATTTTTCTCGTAAAATAGCGATAATATTCCAACCGGGCAACGTTGTATTCATTCAAAGGCTGAAAAAAAATTGAGTCCTCTCGTGAACACGCATCCCAGTCTCACTGTCCCCAGGCTGACCACTCACAAACTCTGCTGCTGTTCTTTGTCCAGAGACAGCAGACACCCCATTCCACTTTCTGGCGGCTTTAGAGAGCCAATGGAAGCCTTAAATGTCACGTTACAGCACAGATGCTGTATTTTCGATAGAGATGCAACAGAAGGACAACAAATTGTCAGACAGGGCACTTCCTGTATGGAATCTTCTCAGGTTTTGGCCTGCTATATGAGTTCTGTTATACTCACAGACACCATTAAAAAAGTTTTAGAAACTTTAGAGTGTTTTCTCGTTTCTGGGCAAGAGTAGTAACCCGTTTAAATCGGGTACGTTTTTTATCCGGCCGTGCAAATACTGCCCCCTAGCCCCAACAGGTTAAAGTGTTCTATTAAAAGTTTATGATGAGCACTCAACACGCTGCGCCTTGGTCTACTCCCTTCGACGGCCGTTACAGCTACTGGTTTTGGTTTTCTGTTCTGAGAAAGCCCTACACATCCACTGCTTACCAAATGCATTCCACTTTGCAATAGAAAGGTGTCACACCAGCCTTTGCTTTGGCTTCCCTTCCTGTCCAACTCAGGCGTTCGGCATCGCCGGCCTTCTAGTTGCTGCCGAACTTGCTGCTGGCAAACGCCCTTCACTCATCAACCCCGGACTTGTCTCGTTATCATTACACACAACTGGTTCCCACTATCACTGTGTATATATATACACTGCTCAAAACAATAAAGGGAACACTAAAATAACACATCCTAGATCTGAATGAATGAAATAATCTTATTAAATACTTGTTTCTTTACATAGTTGAATGTGCTGACAACAAAATCACACAAAAATAATCAATGGAAATCCAATTTATCAACCCATGGAGGTCTGGATTTGAAGTCACACTCAAAATTAAAGTGGAAAACCACACTACAGGCTGATCCAACTTTGATGTAATGTCCTTAAAACAAGTCAAAATGAGGCTCAGTAGTGTGTGTGGCCTCCACGTGCCTGTATGACCTCCCTACAACGCCTGGGCATGCTCCTGATGAGGTGGCGGATGGTCTCCTGAGGGATCTCCTCCCAGACCTGGACTAAAGTATCCGCCAACTCCTGGACAGTCTGTGGTGCAATGTGGCGTTGGTGGATGGAGCGAGACATGATGTCCCAGATGTGCTCAATTGGATTCAGGTCTGGGGAACGGGCGGGCCAGTCCATAGCATCAATGCCTTCCTCTTGCAGGAACTGCTGACACACTCCAGCCACATGAGGTCTAGCATTGTCTTGCATTAGGAGGAACCCAGGCCAACCGCACCAGCATATGGTCTCACAAGGGGTCTGAGGATCTTATCTCGGTACCTAATGGCAGTCAGGCTACCTCTGGCGAGCACATGGAGGGCTGTGCGGCCCCCCAAAGAAATGACACCATGACTGACCCACCGCCAAACCGGTCATGCTGGAGGATGTTGCAGGCAGCAGAACGTTCTCCACGGCGTCTCCAGACTCTGTCACGTCTGTCACATGTGCTCAGTTATGAACCTGCTTTCATCTGTGAAGAGCACAGGGCGCCAGAGGCGAATTTGCCAATCTTGGTGTTCTCTGGCAAATGCCAAACGTCCTGCACGGTGTTGGGCTGTAAGCAAACTGCCCCTCCCGGGGCAGTTTGACGGCAACCCAGCTCACTGTAAGGGGTTCCTCCTGCAGTGTGACCTTCACCTTGCCCGTCATGCCGGGACGGCCTCCGAGAGGGACAAGGTGGCTCAGATGATCTTGGTGCTGACAAGCCGGGCTCTGAAGTGGGCGCACGCAATCTGAGAGCGGGACGGTCCCGAAGTGCAGTCCTATGAGCGCTTCACCCAACTCTTCCATGCCGTTTTCGACCACCCTACGGAGGGCCGAGAAGGAGATGAGCATCTTCTCCGTCTACGCCAGGGGTCCAGGACAGCGTCTGAGTATGCTCTGGATTTCCGGACGGTGGCTAAGTCCACTGGCTGTAATGACCAGGCCCTGGTGACGGTTTTCTGCAGCGGGCTACAGGCGGATGTCCAGACCGAGCTGGCCTGTCGCGATGAAGACCTCACCATGGACCAGGTCATCGCCATCCACCTGGATAAACTCCTGCGTACCTGTCGTCACCCATCCCGGGGTTTTGAGTCTCTCCCAGGAACCTCCAGCGAGACTGAGGCCGTGGAGGTGGGCACGACACACCTTCCCCCCGAGGAATGTCAACGCCGCCGTCAACAGGCTCTCTGCTCCTACTGCTGTGAGTCGGACCACCCCTGGAACATCTGTCTCAGAAGGAGAACCAGGCGAGAAAACTTCAGGCCAAGGAGCGCTCCTGCACTTTCCCAGGTAGAAATGGACGTGCCTTGCTCCTCTCTGTCCACCCAACCAGTCTTCCTTCCTGTCACCTTCCCGGACTATCCTGGCCCCCCACTGAGTCCTGCTCTAGTGGACTCCGGTCTAGGAAATTGCCTGCAGAACCTGTCAGTGGCCTTATTACACATTCCTCTAGTCCATTTAAAACCCCTTATCCCAGTCCATGCCCTAGACAACCGTCCCCTAGGAATAAGTTAGTCCTAAATATTTCTAAAACTAAAAGCATCTCATTTGGGACAAATCATTCAGTAAACCCTAAATCTTGTAATAAATAATGTGGAATTTGAGCAAGTTGAGGTGACTAAACTGCTTGGAGTAACTCTAGATTGTAAACTGTCATGGTCAAAACATATTGTTACAACAGTAGCTAAGATGGGAAGAAGTATATCCATAATAAAGCGCCGCTCTACCTTCTTAACAGCACTTACAACAAGGCAGGTCCTACAGGCCCTAGTTTTGTCGCAACTGGACTACTGTTCAGTTGTGTGGTCTTCAGCCACAAAAAGGGACTTATAAGAATAGCAATTGGCTCAGAACAAGGCAGCACAGCTGGCCCTTGGATGTACACAGAGAGCTAAAATTAATAATATGCATGTCAATCTCTCCTGGCTCCAAGTGGAGGAGAGACTGACTTCATTACTTGTATTTATTAGAGATATTGACATGTTTAATGCACCGAGCTGTTGTTTAAACTACAGGCGCACAGCTCAGACACCCATGCTTACTCTACAAGACGTCTCTCACAGTCCCCAAGTCCAGAACAGACTGTGGGAAGCACACATTAGTACATAGAGCCATGACTACATGGAACTCTATTACACATCAAGTAACTGATGCATACAGTAAAATGTGATTTAAGAAACATAAAAGTACACCTTAAGGAACAGCGTGGACTGTGAAGGAACAAAAACATGAATACACACACACAGTAGTGGTGGAGTAGGGGCCTGAGGGCACAGCGTGTTGTGAAATCTGTGAATGTAGTGTAATATTTTTAAATTGTATAGGCTGCCTTAATTTTGCTGGACGCCAGGAACATATAACTTGGTCTCAGAAGAAAGCCAATTTCAATTTCCTTATGTTGGGGGCTTTCATCAGTTATTGTATCTTGTGATGTGACTAACATGTCTTCTCTTTAACCTCTCCAGCGTCCCATCCCGTATGCGGGATCAAAATCCAGGGAAAACTCCTAGCGACATTAGCATAACGAAATGTAATATTATTTTTTTTCAAATATAGGACTGTCTCATATCGTTTTATAGATACACCTCTCCTGAATCGACCCACGTCGTCCGATTTCAAAAAGGTTTTACAGGAAAAGCAAATCATTCGATTATGTTAGAGGAGTCCATCGTAAAAGCAGCAACATAGCCATTTTCCGACCAACCACATGCATCACAAATAACCAAAAAACAGCTAAATGCAGCACTAACCTTTTACAAACTTCATCAGATGACACACCTAGGACATCATGTTACACAATGCATGCATTCTTTTGTTCAATAAAGTTCATATTTATATATGAAAACAGCATTTTACATCGGCGTCTGACGTTGACTAACTATTTTCCCGTCAAATGCATCCAGGGAAACAGTGCTACAATTTACTGAATTACTATTCGAAAACATTTTTAAAATGTAATATTGTCATTCTAAGATTTATAGATGAATATCTCTTGAAAGCACCTGTCATACCAGATTTAAAAATAACTTTACTGGGTAATCACACTTAGCGATAAAAGGGGATGCGATACTCAGAAAATGAGCTAGTAAACCGAACTCGGCGCCATCTTGGAACAATCGCATATCACATCTATTCTTGTATAATATTGTCAATAATCGCTTACCTTTAGTTGTCTTCATCAGAAAGCACTTCCAGGAATCCCAGGTCCACAACAGATGTATTTTCGGTCGAAAAAGTCCATCCTTTATGTTCCATTAGCTTGCTGTTGTTAGCGCGTCTGAATGCTGTATCCAAATGCTCTGCCGGCCACGGGACAGCCGTTTCGAAATAAAACCTTTTTTTCCCATTTAGGTTCGTTCAAACATGTCAAACGTTGTATAACATAAATCTTCAGGGCCTGTTTCAACAAGAGAGCCAATAAGATTCGAGGGGGACGATTGCATTGTTTCTCAAAACGTTTCGAAAGGTGGGGGTAGACAGGGCCGCCGGCGTCATAATGGTGATGGCCCTCCCCCTGTGACCAATTTCCAACGCGTCTCATTCACTGAGTTTCGACAGTAGAAGGCTCAAAACACTTTGTAAAGACTGGGGACATCTTGTGGAAGCAATAGGAAGTGCTCAATGAACGATAGCTCACGGTGTGAATAATAGGCAACAACGTGAAGTTGAGTCCACAATTCAGAATTCCACTTCCTGTTTCAATCGGTCTCGGGGTTTTGACTGCCATATGAGTTCTGTTATACTCACAGACACCATTCAAACAGTTTTAGAAACTTTAGGGTGTTTTCTATCCACAGGCATTAATTATATGCATATCCTAGCTTCTGAGTTTGATTAGTAGGCCGTTGAAAATGGGCACGAATTTTTTCTAAAATGCGCTGTGGCGCCCCCTATCCTAGGGTAACGTCAAGTGGTTTTAAAGAGTGTGTCATCCTGCAGCACAACATGTCACCCTTTATAAAGCACACGTTTATGTCGTATTCGACAGAGGGTTATGTCACATTTGATATTGGTGATTATTTCATAATTTCATATTATAACCATAATGACATATGGTTATAGATGCTTTGTAACACATGTATGTAGCGCTTAGGAAGGCATTATGAAGGCTTTATAAGTTGACCATTATTTAAAGTGGACTGAACTTTCAATAAGTGAGTCGTTAGAGCATTTGTAGATACTGATAGGTTTGTAAGAAAGGCAGCGCTGCTCTCGGATCAGCGTTCTCCATTCAAACCTTACCTTTACATTAGATACTGACGACGGATCAGCTACTAGAAATAAATGATCACCTATGGCTGCAAATAATGGGGCGGCTTATTCGAATGCTTAGGATATGCACAAAATTTAATATTTGGCATGTCACTGCAAACATATTTTTAGGCCACATCATCTTTTTACCCTTTGTTTGTTTATAACAATTGTGAAGACATTGGCATCTTTGTATTGTAATTAACTTTGTTCTGAAGTTATCGGCTGTCACAGAGTTTTTTTTCTTCTTTTAACCTTTATTTAAACCGGGAGTCACCACTGAGGCCAGGGTTTCTTTTGCAAGGGAGCCCTGCACATACAATTCATAGACAAAATCAGATAATAAAACCATTTTTTAAAATTTAAATACAGCACAACAATCAAGAAAAACAGCCACATTCCTCAGCAAATAGTTCCCAAATCAATATTTTAAATTCCCAAGCGGCATCAGAGGGTCCTAGTGTATTTTGCAGTTAGTTCCAGCAATAAGGTGCATTAAAACTAAAAACAGATTTACCTAATTCGGTGGAGACCCAAGGAACCTCGAGTTAACCAACCCTGTGAGATCATTTAAAAAAATACTTTAACGGAATTAGGTAAGTTGGTAGCTTGTGTAGTAGGGCTTTATAAACAAAAAGGCAGTAATTAATTGATCTACAGGACCAGCCAACCTTTTGATCCAGGATGCAGTGGTGAGTATTAAAACGGTCACCAGTGATAAAATGAATGACGCTATGGTACACAGCATCCAAAAGGTTTAAAACTTTAGGGCTAGGCCCCTTTTTTCTCCATTTCCGCCTGAATGACGTGCCCAAAGTAAACTGCCTGTTGCTCAGGCCCCGAAGCCAGGATTTGCATATAATTAGTACCATTGGAAAGAAAACACTTTGAAGTTTGTAGAAATGTTAAAATAATGTAGGAAAATATAATTCAATAGATATGGTAGGAGAAAATCCAAAGAAAAACCAACCTGAATTGTTTTTTCTTTAGAGAGACCATCCTCTTAGAAATGCAAGAGAAAAGTCATATTGTAAATATGGTAGGCGAAAATCCAAAGAAAAACCAACCAGCATTTTTTGGGGAGAGACCATCCTCTTAGAAATGCAAGAGAAAAGTCATATTGTAAATTAGCTCCCTGTATGTAATTCCTATGGCTTCCACAGGGTGTCCGCAGGCTATGTTCAAGGTCTCAGGCTTGTAACTTGAATAAGAAATAACAGTTTTAGTAGAAGGACACAGTCTTGGAAATCCGTGTTTGCCTGCGCCATGAAGAAATTACGCACCTGCTAAAATCAGTTTCCTATTGAACATACTTCTTTTTGAAAGAAATATTATAGTTTGATTACATTTTAAGGTATCTGAGGAGTATATAGAAACGTATTTTGACTTGTTGAAACAAAGTTTAGGGGTAGATTTTCAGATTCCTTTCTCTGCAAGTTGAACAAGTGTATTACTCAAATTGATGGCGCCAACTAAACAGACTTTTTGGGATATAAAGAAGGATTTTATCTAACAAAACGACACTACATGTTACAGCTGGGACCCTTTGGATGACAAATCAGAGGAAGATTTTCAAAAAGTAAGTGAATATTTAATCTTTATATGTGAATGTATGAAACCTGTGCCGGTGGAAAAATATTTTGACATGGGGCGCCGTCCTCAAACAATCGCATGGTATGTTTTCACTATAATAGCTACTGTAAATCGGAGAGTTAGATTAACAAGAATTTAAGCTTTCAGCCAATATAAGACCACTTATATGTACCTAAATATTTAAAATCCATAATATTTATTCAAATTTATTTGAATTGCGCACTTTCCAGTTTTACCGGAAGATGTAATGCACACCATATGTGTCACGCTCGTCGTACGAACTGGAAGCATACTCGGACCAATGTGCAGCGTGATCTGGGTTCCACATCTTTATTAGTGAAACGCACAAAAACAATAAACAGCAAAACGAAACGTGAAGTCATGGAGTGCTCACAGGCAACTACACATAAACAAGATCCCACGAAACACAGTGGGGAAATGGCTGCCTAAATATGATCCCCAATCAGAGACAATGATAAACAGCTGCCTCGGATTGGGAACCATACCAGGCCAACATAGAAATAAGCACACTAGATCACCCCCCTAGTCACACCCCGACCTAACCAAAATAGAGAATAAAAAGGCTCTCCATGGTCAGGACATGACAGTACCCCGCCCCCAAAGGTGCGGACTCCGGCCGCAAAACCTGATTCAATAGGGGGGGGGTCCGGGTGGGCGTCTAGCATCGGTGGTGGCTCCCGTGCGGGGCGAAGTACCCACTCCGCTCGCGGATCCACCAGCATCGGTGGCGGCTCTGGTGCAGGATTTGCCCCCGCCCAAACCATGGGTCCGGCCATGGAGCCGGGTAGAACGCCATACCTGGACTGGGCACCGGCGCCGAGGAAGGCTCCGGCCATGGAGCTGAGTTGGCCGCCGTGCCTGGACTGGGCACCAGCGCAGAGGAAGGCTCCTGCCATAGAGCGGGACTGGATGCCATGCCTGGACTGGGCACTGGCGCAGAGGAAGGCTCCGGCCTTGGAGCTGGACCGGACACCGTGCCTGGACTGGGCATCGGCGCAGAGGAAGACTCTGGCCTTGGAGCTGGACTGGACGCCGTGCCTGGACTGGGCACCGGCGCAAAGGAAGACTCCAGCCTGTGGACCTTCGTAGGAGGTTCCGGGACTGTGGACCGTTGCCGGAAGCTCTGGACTGGGGACCGTCGCCGGAGGCTCTGGACTGGGGACCGTCGCCGGAGGCTCTGGACTGGGGACCGTCGCCGGAGGCTCTGGACTGGGGACCGTCGCCGGAGGCTCTGGACTGGTGACACGCACTTCAGGGCGAGTGCGAGGAGCAGGCACAGGACGTACCGGACCGGGGAGGCGCACTGGAGGCCTGATGCGTGGGGCCAGTACAGGTTGCACCGGACTGAAGACACGCTCTTCAGGGTGAGTGCGAGGAGCAGGCACAGGACGTACCGGACTGGGGATGCGCATTGGAGGCCTGATGCGTGGGGACGGCACAGGTTGCACCGGACAGATGACACGCACCTCAGGGCGAGTGCGAGGAGCTGGCACAGGACGTACTGGGCTGTGGAGGCATACTGGAGATCTGGTGCATAGAGCCAGCACAAATTGTCCCGGACAGATGACACACTTCGCACGGCGAGTGTGGAGAGCTGGCACAGGACGTACATGGCTGTGGAAGCGTACTGGAGACCTGATGCATGGAGCCGGCACAGTTTTGACCAGACTGATAGCACGCTCCTCAAGACGAGTACGGAGAGCTGACTCAGGTGGCATCCAACATATAACACACTCCTTAGGGCGAATGTCGTGCCTCATACACCAACACAACAACTCTCTCATTTCTCTCTCCTCCAATTTCTCCATCAGCTCACTGACGGTCTCTGACTCTCCCCGTTCACTCTCCTCCAGTTTCTCCCTCTTCTCCCAGACTGGCTCTGGCTCACTCCTCGGTTCCACCGACCACCCCGTGTGCCCCCCCCCCCCAAAAAAAAAAATTGGGGCTGTCTTTAGGGCTTTCTACGTGGCCGCGAACCCCGGCGTCGTCGCTGTCCGCCCTTCTCTCCTTGCGTCTGCTTCCAAGGAAGGCTTTCGTCTCCAGCCATAATTTACTCCCACGTCCAGGATGTCTTCTCCTCCTTTATCTCCTCCCAAGCCCAGGATACCTTCTCCTCCCTGGCACGCTGCTTGGTCCTGTTGTGGTGGGATCTTCTGTCACGCTCGTTGTATGAACTGGAAGCATACTCGGACCAACGTGCAGCGTAATCTGGGTTCCACATCTTTATTAGTGAAACGCACAAAAACAATAAACAGCAAAACGAAACGTGAAGTCATGGAGTGCTCACAGGCAACTGCACATAAACAAGATCCCACGAAACACAGTGGGGAAATGGCTGACTAAATATGATCCCCAATCAGAGACAATGATAAACAGCTGCCTCTGATTGGGAACCATACCATGCCAACATAGAAATAAACACACTAGATCACCCACCCTAGTCACACCCCGACCTAACCAAACCAGAGAATAAAAAGGCTCTCTATGGTCAGGGCATGACAATATGTGCATTGAAGTACAGATTGAACTTGTATTCCTAATATTACAATTACCATATATTACAATTATTATGTATTTATAACACCTGGATAATTAACTTCTTTCAATAAAGCATTTCACATTCTCCACTGGTTGAAATTAAGTATCTCATTGAAATACTATCCTGTGTCCTCTGATTAATGCAGATTAAGGGTGATGAGTTAGATATGCATGTTTTTTTCTGTATATATGAATTACAAATCAATCATGTTTCTAGTTTATTGCATAGTTACAATGTGCAATCATTGATGTCCCAGGAGCAGGAGTGGTAAACACTGTTGAAGTGTATAATTGTAAAACATAAATGCAGACACATCATCGTTCAAATAATGGAGTTTATATGACTGAAAAAGAATGTCTCAGAGATTCATACCTGAACTGCACCTTTATTTGCCAAGGAAGAGTACATGATCAGTGAATATATTCATGTACAGGCTACAATGTGGGAATCTCATGCGTGGTAATAACTACAGTACATGTGTGTATATAGGACTTGCATTATTGGCACAATAAAGTTATTATATTCTACTCTATCCATAGGCTTCATTAATGCCATTCAGACTTGAAGTTGATACAACAACTATGATAGCTGAGGTTCATAGATAGGTTCTAAACTAATATTCATACCAAATGTTTTAGGGTCCATACACAGATCGGCTACATACTGTAGCTAGCTACACATCCATAGGCATACAGTTATTTTTATCCTCCACTACACAATAAGCAAGTAAATAGTTAGCTAGCTATGTTACTTCAGCTGCATTGCAAGGCAATCTTACACAATTGCACATTCAATTTGCAGTAAATGCTTTAGCTAGCTAGATTCTTTACATTCACTGTTTCACAAGACGACAGCCTGGTTTGCTGGTTTTCTCAGGAGTCCCTAAAACATTTTTAAACAACATGAATTACAAATTCATTCTCCTAACTAGCTAGCTGGCTAATGTTAGCTAGTCAGATAACTTGCTAAATAGTGACTTTCGTAAATTAACTTTATGACCAAAAAAATGCACAAACGTTTGTCTCTACATTAAAGACAACCTTCTCGTTAATCCAACCACATTGTCCAATTTCAAAAAGGCTTTACGGCGAAAGCTTACATTAGATTATGTTAGGACAGCGCCTAAACAAGAAAAACCACACAGCCATTTTCCAAGCAAGGAGAGGCGTCACAAAAACCAGAAATACAGCTAAAATTAATTACTAACCTTTGATGATCTTCATCAGATGACACTCCCAGGACTCAATGTTACACAATACATGTATGTTTTGTTCGATAAAGTTGATATTTATATCCATAAACCCCATTTTACATTGACGCATGATGTTCAGAAATGTTTTGCCTCCCAAAACTTCCGGTGAATGAGCACATCAATTTACAAAAATACTCATCATAAACGTTGATCAAATTTCCAACAGTTATTGAAAGAATTATAGATACACTTCTCCTTAATGCAATCGCTGTGTCAGATTTCATGTAACAATGTGCGAAAGCACATTGTTCAATATTCTGAGTACAGAGCTCAGCCATCAAAGCAAGCTATACAGTTACCCGCCAAGTTCTGGAGTCAACTAAACTCAGAAATAGTATTATAAATCTTCACTTACCTTTGCTGATCTTCATCGGAATGCACTCCCAGGACTCCCACTTCCACAAGAAATGTTTGTTTTGTTCGATAAACTCCATATTTATGTCCAAATACCTCCGTTTTGTTCACGCGTCCAGATCACTAATCCAAAGGCATAATGCGTGAGCGCAAAACCCGAGACGAAAAGTCAAATAGTTCCATTACCGTTCGTAGAAACATGTCAAATGATGTTTACAATCAATACTTAGGCTCTTTTTAACATAAATCTTTGATAATATTCCAACCGGACAATAGCGTATTCATTACAGAGGAAAAAGAAGGAATGGTGCGCTTGCGTACCTGCGCAGTAAACAACTCACTGGTCCCAGGCTTGAGACAGCTCTTATTCTCTTCCCAGTAACAGTAGAAGCATGAAACAAGGTTCTAAAGACTGTTGACATCTAGTGGAAGCCTTAGGAAGTGCAAAATGACCCCACAGACACTGTAGTTTGGAAAGGCAATCAGTTGAAAAACTACGAACCACTTCCTGGTTGGATTTTTTTCAGGTTTTTGCCTGCCATATGAGTTCTGTTATACTCACAGACATCATTCAAACAGTTTTAGAAACTTCAGAGTGTTTTATATCCAAATCTACTTGCTAGCGTCCCACCTAGCCCAGAGAGGTTAATTTGGGCACGTCATTCATCTGAATTTCCAAATACTGCCCCCTTTCACTAAAAAGTTAACCAACTTGAATAGTCTACGGCGACACGGATATCAGTTATTATTGATATCTACAAAACGTTAGCGCATTGATGTGAATCAAATCAAATCAAATGTCATTAGTCATATGTCCCGAATACCACAGGTGAATACCTTACAGTGAAATGTTTACTTACGAGCCCTTAACCAACAATGCAGTTTAAAAAAATACGGATAAGAATAGGAAATTAAAGTCACAAGCAATTAAAGAGCAGCAGTAAAATAACAATAGCGAGACTATATACAGGGGGGTACCGGTACAGGGTCAATGTGCGGGGGCACCGGTTAGTTGAGGTAATATGTACATGTAGGTAGAGTTTAAAGTGACTATGCATAGATGATAACAACAGTGAGTTTCAGCTGTGTAAAAGGAGGGGGGCAATGCAAATAGTCTGGGTAGCCATTTGATTCGGTGTTCTGGAGTCTTATGGCTTGGGGGTAGAAGCTGTTTAGAAGCCTCTTGGACCTAGACATGGCGCTCCGGTACAGCGTGCCGTGTGGTAGCAGAGAGAACAGTCTATGGCTAGGGTGGCTGGAGTCTTTGACAATTTTTAGGGCCTTCCTCTGACACCGCCTGGTGTAGAGGTCCTGGATGGCAGGAAGCTTGTACTGGGCCATTCACACTACCCTCTGTAGTGCCTTGCGGTCGGAGGCCGAGCAGTTGCCATACTAGGCAGTGATGCAACCAGTCAGGAGGAATGCCATCGGAGGAATCCCGGAACATATTCCAGTCTGTGCTAGCAAAACAGTCCTGTAGCTTAGCATCTGCTTCATCTGTCCACTTTTTTATCACGCTGCTGCTCTCTCATTTAGCTATTTGCGCCTCACGGAGTGTGGTTGTTGTGGATGGCTGATCACAAATCGAAATGTGTATTTGAACCCAATAGTGGTTGAATTCAAGAAGTTTAATTTGCTTATCAATCATTGTTTTTGAAACCAGTGGACAGCCAGGGAAAGAATGTGCTCTTGCAACAGCTGCATAGAGTGGATCAAGCCTTTGAGCAATAAAAGCCCCACTTTTATTCCAATCTAATTCATGCTGATGAAAAAAAACATCCATAGGCTTAATGGACACATGCTCAAACTTGCACACTTATTGATATACTTATTTTTTTAAATCTGTAGCTGTAGTTTATCCATACATCTATTTTTGGACTTATAAATTATATATACAATACCAGTCAAAAGTTTGGACACACCTACTCATTCAAGGATTGTTCTTTATTTTTACAATTTTCTACATTGTAGAATAATAGTGAAGACATCAAAACTATGAAATAACACATAAGGAATCATGTAGTAACCAATAAAGTGTTAAACAAATACAAATATATTTTTGATTCTTCAAAGTAGCCACCCTTTGCCTTGATGAAAGCTTTGCACACCCTTGGCAAAGCTTGCCATTCCATGAGCGCAGCATTTCTTTTTCAAATCGAATCAGTCCTCCATGACAACAATTCATAAAGAACAGAGTAGGGCTGGATAATAAGTCCTAAGTTTTGGGGTCATGCTCAGGTAAAACAATTTGGCTAATCTATACTTCAATATTTTCAAGTCCTATTCTTGAAGATCAAGGAGTATAACATTTATTGGAATGACTGGAATTCTGATAGACTTTGGTTTTTAAAGAATATAATTTCATCATATTATTATATGCAGTAGGAAGCGATGGGTTAGAAGAAGCCTACATAACCAACACATAAAGTGAAATGTAACATCCATCTATGGCCGGCTATGTAAACTTTGACATTGATTTATCCTGCAATAGATCTTTCAATTGGTAAAATATTTTTTTTGTCTTCTTCTAATGCCTCTTAAAACCTCTTCGGGCTAGGGGGCGGTATTTTCACTTCTGGATGAATAGCTTGCCCAAAGTAAACTGCTTGCTACTCAGGCCCAGAAGCTAGGTTATGCATATAATTGGTAGATCTGGATAGAAAATACTCTAAAGTTTCTAAAACTGATAAAGTTAGGTCTGTGAGTATAACAGAACTTATTTGGCAGGCAAAACCCCGAGGACGAACCATCCAGGATTTTTTTGTTGTTGAGGTGACTGTGTTTTCAATTGGTTTTCTATGGGAATCTAGATTTCTGAGGCATCAGGTTGCAGTTCATATGGCTTCCACTAGATGTCAACAGTCTTTAGAAATTGGTTGATTGTTTTTCCTTTGAGAAATGAAGAAGTAGCCCTTTCCTTTCTGGGTGTTTTGCCAAGTGGACTGTTTTGTTTGGGGCGCGTGACCTTGAGCTCGCTCCACTTTCATTTTATCCGCTATTGAACACAGTTTATCCCATCTTAAATTGCATAAATTATTTACGTTTTAAAATACCTAAAGTAGGATTAGGAAAGTTGTTTGAAATGTTTGGACAAAGTTTACAGGTAACTTATTAGAGATTTTGTAGTCATGTTGGGTGAGTTGGAACCGGTGTTTTTCGGCATCAAATGCGCCAAATAAATGGACATTTTGGAGATATAACGATGGAATTAATCGAACAAAAGGATCATTTGTGATGTTTATGGGACATATTGGAGTGCCAAAAGAAGAAGCTCTTCAAAGGTAAGGCATGAATTATATCGTTATTTCTGAGTTTTGTGTCACGCCTGGCGGGTTGAAATATGATTGTCATGTGTTTGTTTGATGGGTGCTGTCCTCAGATAATCGCATGGTTTGCTTTCGCCGTAAAGCCTTTTTGAAATCTGACACGTTGGCTGGATTAACAAGAAGTTAAGATTTAATTTGTTGCACTTGTGATTCTATGAAAGTTAAATATTTCTAATAATATTTTTGGAATTTCACGCTCTGCAATTTCACCGGATGTTGTCGAAACGATCCACTAGCGGAACCCCTAGCCGTAACATTAAGGGGAAAGTAATCTAAAAGTAACGGAATGTAATCAGATTATAGTATGAAAATTAGCCAACAACAGCTGGCCGACGAGTCAATTTTTTACTTCAGCGTTAACTTTAATCAGTGTTATTTAGATGGATGACATGAGCTAAATGTGGTAGCTCTATAGCTAGCTAACGTTAGCATAGTGTCACAACTTCCGCCGAAGTCGGCTCCTCTCCTTGTTCGGGCGGCGTTCGGCGGTCGACGTCACCGGCTTTCTAGCCATCGCCGTTCCATTTTTTCATTGTTCCATTTGTTTTGTCTTGTTCCCTACACAACTGGTTTATATTCCCTAATCACACTGCATGTATTTATTCCTCTGTTCCCTCCATGTCTTTGTGTGAAATTGTTTTTGTTACGTGTTTCGTGTGTACGCGCCAGGCTGGGTTTTTTCCCGTTATTCCGTGGTATTTCACGAAGGTTGTTTAATGTAACATTTGCTCATTTTTTGTGACTGTTTGCATCTTGCACTTTTACCTTTGGCTGGAGGTTTTGACGCGCTGGCGTCTGTCTGTTTTATTGCCTCTGCCTAAATAAAGTGTGCGCCTGTTCACAACTCTCTGCTCTCCTGCACCTGACTTCTCCACCAGTAGCAAAAATGCACCTCGGCCACTCAGGAACATTCACTGTCTTCTTGGTAAGCAACTCCACTGTAGATTTGGCCTTGTGTTTTAGGTTATTGTCCTGCTGAAAGGTGAATTCAACTACCAGTGTTTGGTGGAAAGCAGACTGAATCAGGTTTTCCTCTAGGATTTTGCCTGTGCTTAGCTCCATTTCTGTTAATTATTTATTCAGAAAAAATCCCCAGTCCTTAACGATTACAAGCAGACCCATAAAATGATTCAGCCATCACTATGCTTGAAAATATGGAGAGTGGGTAATGTGTGTATTAGATTTGCCCCAAACATAACACTTTCTATTCAGGACAAAAAGTTAACCTCTATGGGACCGGCGGGACGAATTCGTCCCACCTACGTAACAGCCACTGCCAGCCTGTGGCGCGATTTTCAAAATCTTCAAAATCCTATTACTTCAATTTCTCAAACATATGACTATTTTACAGCCATTTAAAGATAAGACTCTCGTTAATCTAACCACACTGTCCGATTTCAAAAAGGCTTTACAACGAAAGCAAAACATTAGATTATGTCAGCAGAGTACCAAGCCAGAAATAATCAGACACCCATTTTTCAAGCCAGCATATAATGTCACCAAAACCCAGAAGACAGCTAAATGCAGCACTCACCTTTGATGATCTTCATCAGATGACAACCCTAGGACATTATGTTATACAATACATGCATGTTTTGTTCAATCAAGTTCATATTTATATCAAAAACCAGCTTTTTACATTAGCATGTGACGTTCAGAACTAGCATACCCCCCGCAAACTTACGGGGAATTCGCTAACATTTTACTAAATTACTCACGATAAACGTTCACAAAAAGCATAACAATTATTTTAAGAATTATAGATACAGACCTCCTCTATGCACTCGATATGTCCGATTTTAAAATAGCTTTTTGGTGAAAGCACATTTTGCAATATTCTAAGTACATAGCCCAGGCATCACGGGCTCGCTATTTAGACACCCGGCAAGTTTAGCACTCACCATAATCATATTTACTATTATAAAAATGTCATTACCTTTTGTTGTCTTCGTCAGAATGCACACCCAGGACGTCTACTTCAATAACAAATGTTGGTTTGGTCCAAAATAATCCATCGTTATATCCGAATAGCGGCGTTTTGTTCGTGCGTTCCAGACACTATCCGAAATAGTAAAGAAGTGTCGCGCGCTTGGCGCAATTCCTGACAATAAAATTCAAAGTATTCCATTGCCGTACGTCGAAGCATGTCAACCGCTGTTTAAAATCAATTTTTACGTCATTTTTCTCGTAGAAAAGCGATAATATTCCGACAGGGAATCTCCTTTTCGGCAAACAGAGGAAAAAATCCCAAAGGCGGGGGCGGTCGGGGTCACGCGCATAAGCTAGTGTCTCTTGATGGGCCACTTGAGAAAGGCGATAATGTGTTTCAGCCTGGGGCTGGAATGACGACATTCTCTTTTTTCCCGGGCTCTGAGAGCCTATGGACGACGTGGGAAGTGTCACGTTAGAGCAGAGATCCTTAGTAAATGATAGAGATGGCAAAGAAGTTCCAGAAATGGTCAGACAGGCCACTTCCTGTAAAGGAATCTCTCAGGTTTTGACCTGCCATTTGAGTTCTGTTATACTCACAGACACCATTCAAACAGTTTTAGAAAATTTAGGGTGTTTTCTATCCATATGTAATAAGTATATGCATATTCTAGTTACTGAGTAGGAGTGGTAACCAGATTAAATCGGGTATGTTTTTTATCCAGCCGTGTCAATGCTGCCCCCTAGCCCTAACAGGTTTTAATTGCGTTGCCAATTTTTTATGTTATTACTTTAGTGCCTTGTTGCAAACAGGATGCATGTTTTGGAATATTTTTATTGTGTACAGGCTTCCTTCTTTCACTCTGTCAGTTAGGTTAGTATTGTGGAGTAACTACAATGTTGTTGATCCATCCTTAGTTTCCTCCTGTCACAGCCATTAAACCAGTGGTTTCCTTCCTCTCCGGCGTTAGGAAGGACGTATCTTTGTAGTGACTGGGTGTATTGATACACCATCCAAATTGTAATCAATAACTTCACCATGCTCAAAGGGATATTCAATGTCTGCTTTTTAATTTTTACCCATCTACCAATAGGTGCCCTTTTTTGTGAGGCATTGGAAAACCTCCTTGGCCTTTGTGGTTGACTCTGTGTTTGAAATGCTCAACTCAACTGCTCAACTCAACTCAACCTTACAAATAATTGTATGTGTGGGCTACAGAGATGAGCTAGCCAATACAAAATCATGTGAAACATTATTATTGCACACAGAGTGAGTCCTGCAACTTATTATATGAGTTGTTAAGCACATTGTTCCTCCTGAACTTAGGCTTGCCATAACTTAGGCTTACATTCTGTTCATTTATGAAGCTCTTGTGCAAAACTCCCATATTACCTTACACCGTGGCTAACCTATTGAAGTATGTATGAGATACCATACCCAATCGCAGGGATGGCTAATTTATGAAATTCCTTCTGTTACTACAGATTTAGGTCAAACAGTAGTTTTTATGCACCACACACGGAACAACATTCAGAATACCCTAAAATTGGAAGCTTTTGGCCTATTCAGAGTATCGGTAAATCACCTCTTCATAGAGTAATGCGTGCACTTTTTATAGCTGCTGTTTATTATTTTAGTGTTTCCTACGCTGAATGTATGTAATTGTTTCATTATTATTTGCTACTTTGTAGTGCAAGGCTCCCTTGTAAACATTTGAGCAGGGCTCCCCTGCTAAAATAAAGGTTAAATCAGAGTGTGAGTTATAGTGACATTCAGAGGGCCTGTATTGCTTGCGCGCACACAAATGTTTTATGGACCTAAATGTAATGACATATCATTTAATAGTAAAAATATATTTATTTTTAACATGTCATGATTTTTTCATCTGCTTGTCAAACAAATTACTTCAAAATGTAAGCTACCTGCTCACGTTTGTCCACTCCAAAATAATTCCAGCATGCACCCACCATTTAATGAATGGAAAGACAGACATCTGATACAAAACACCAAAAAGTGTAATACTTTTTGAAGATTGTCATTACACTCTTGTAGCTTGTAATAATTGATGTGTCTTGCTAATATATTGACCTTTTTTGCAAAAAGAAAAGTTGGGCCACGTGAAAAGGGGATGAAATAAGGGACGCTCCCAGGATGACAAGTGTAGCCACATGTTTTTACATTTTTTATTACCATGACAGAGAGGGTGGGGTGTTTGTTTCATTTGGAATAAGCTTTTATTTTCATATTTACCACTGTAGCAAAATTGCACTTAAAAAGAATAGGAGAATGTTTAAATGTGCATTATTTAGAGCCCCCCAAAAGTTTAACCATTGTTGCATTTTAAGGGATCTCATCTCTCATTCATGGGGCTGAGCCCACCCTGGCCCCCCGTAAATCACACTTAAATAAATAAGTGAGTGTGTGTGTGTATACTGTATAGCTATTAAGCTACGGTACCATGTCACGAGCACACTGCATAGCATTCTGCGCCATCTACAGTAGCCTAGTTGAGAGGTACAGGATGGAGGTTAAAAGGGATGTTGAACCCTAGCTTGGCCTGATCTAGCCTTTTGGGGGCGAGATTTGGTTGGGGGGCTCCCCACTTTGCGGAAAAACATTTGAGTGGCCCTCACTTGACGATGGAGAGAAAAATGTAAAGTTTCCTGCAATTGCAAAGATTTTGCCATGGGGTGTTGATGCAACATGGGCCTGATGGTGCAAGCTGGCACCGACAGAGATTGGTCGCCTCGCTTCGAGTCCTTAGGAAACTATGCAGTATTTTGTTTTTTTATGGATTATTTATTACATTGTCAGCCTAGAAAATCATAACAGTTATCACATACAGCCGTGAATAACTATTGGATATAAGAGCGACGTCAACTTACCAACAGTACAACCAGGAATACGACTTTCCTGAAGTGGATCCTTTTTTCGGACCAGAACCCAGGACATTGGATCTAATCCTGCTCCTACCATCCTATTGGCAGAAACTCAAACAGGATGTACCTGTGACTAGAAACATTCAATGCTGGTCTGACCAATCGGAATCCACGCTTCAAGATTGCTTTGATCACGCAGACTGGGAAATGTTCCGAGATGCCTCAGAGAATAACATTGATTTATACGCTGACTAGGTGAGTGAGTTTATAAGGAAGTGCATTGGAGATGTTGTACCCACTGTGACAATTAAAACCTACCCTAAACAGAAACCATGGATAGATGGTGCATTCGCACAAAACTGAAAACGCGAACCACTGCATTCAACCATGGAAAGATGTCTGGGAATATGGCTGAATATAAACAGTGTAGTAATTGCCTTCGCAAGTCAATCAAACAAGCCAAATGTCAGAATAGGGACAAAGTGGAGTCGCAATCCAAAGGCTCAGACACGAGACGTATGTGGCAGGGTCTACAAGCAATTACAGACTACAAAAAGAAAACCAGCCACATCAAGGACACCGACGTCTTGCTTCCAGACAAACTAAACACATTCTTTGCTCGCTTTGAGGATAATACAGTCCCACCGATGCTGCCCGCTACCAAGGACAGCGGGCCCCCCTCTCCTTCTCCGTGGCCGACGTAAGTAAGACATTTAAACGTGTTAACCCTCGCAGGGCTGCTGGCACAGATGGCATCCCTAGCCGCGTCCTCAGAGCATGCTCAGACCAGCTGACTGGTGTGTTTACGGACATATTCAATTGCTCCCTATCCCAGTCTGCTGTCCCCACATGCTTCAAGATGGCCACCATTGTTCCTGTACCCAAGAAGGCAAAGATAGCTGAACTAAATGACTATTGCCCCATAGCACTCACTTCCGTCATCATGAAGTGCTTTGAGAGACTAGCAAAGGATCATATCACCTCCAACTTACATGCCACGCTAGAACCACTTCAGTTTGCATACCGCTCGAACAGGTACACAGACGATGAAAATGCCATCACACTGCACACTGCCCTATCCCATCTGGACAAGAGGAATACCTATGTAAGAATGCCGTTCATTAACTACAGCTCAGCATTCAACACCATAGTACCACAGTATCATTAAGCTTGAGGCCCTGGGTCTCAACCCCGTTCTGTGCAACTGGGTCATGGACTTTCTGACGAGCCACCCTCAGGTGGTGAAGGTAGGAAACTACATCTCCACTTCGCTGATCCTAAACACTGGGGCCCCACAAGGGTGCATGCTCAGCCCCCTCCTGTACTCCTTGTTCACCCATGACTGCATGGTCACGCACGCCTCCACTCTATCATCAAGTAGTGGACTTGATTACCAACAACGACGAGACAGCCTACAGGGAGGAGGTGAGGGCACTCAGAGTGTGGTGTCAGGAAAACAACCTTTCACTCAACGTCAACAAAACAAAGAAGATGATTGTGGAGTTCAGGAAACAGCAGAAGGAGCAGCCCCCTATCCACATCGATGGGACAGTAGTGGAGAAGGTGGAAAGTTTTAAGTTCCTCGGCGTACACATCACGGACAAACTGAAATGGTCCACCCACACAGACAGTGTGGTGAAGAAGGTGCAGCAGCACCTCTTCAACCTCAGGAGGTTGAAGAAATTTGGCTTGTCACTAAAAACACTCACAAACTTTTACAGATGCACAATTGAGAGCATCCTGTCGGGCTCAACTGCAAGGCTCTCCAGAGGGTGGTGCAGTCCTCACTAACCTCTGGAGAGCATTACCGTGGTGGGTGGAGCAGTTGCCGTACCAGGCGGTGATACAGCCCGACAGGATGCTCTCGATTTGTGCATCTGTAAAAGTTTGTGTTTTTAGTGACAAGCCACATTTCTTCAACCTCCTGAGGTTGAAGAGGCGCTGCTGCACCTTCTTCACCACACTATCTGTGTGGGTGGACCATTTCAGTTTGTCCGTGATGTGTACGCCGAGGAACTTAAAACGTTCCACCTTCTCCACTACGGTCCTATCGATGGGGATAGGGGGCTGCTCCCTCTGCTGTTTCCTGAAGTCCGCGATCATCTCCTTTGTTTTGTTGACATTGAGTGTGAGGTTATTTTCCTGACACCACACACCGAGGGCCCTCACCTCCTCCCTGTAGGCCATCTTGTCATTGTCAAGCCTACCACTGTAGTGTTGTCTGCAAACTTGATGATTGTGTTGGAGGCGTGCATGGCCCCGCAGTCATGGGTGAACAGGGAGTACAGAAGAGGGTTGAGAACGCACCCTTGTGGGGCCCCAGTGTTGAGGTTCAGCAGGGTGGAGATGTTGTTACGTAGCCTCACCACCTGGGGGCGACCCGTCAGGAAGTGCAGGACCCAGTTGCACAGGGTGGGGTCGAGACCCAGGGTCTCGAGCTTAATGACGAGTTTGGAGGGTACTATGGTGTTAAATGCTGAGCTGTAGTCGATGAACAGCATTCTTACATAGGTATTCCTCTTATTCAGATGGGTTAGGGCAGTGTGCATGGTGATTGTGATTGCGTCGTCTGTGGACCTATTGGGGCGGTAAGCAAATTGGAGTGGGTCTAGGGTGTCAGGTAGGGTGGAGGTGATATGGTCCTTGACTAGTCTCTCAAAGCACTTCATGATGATGGAAGTGAGTGCTACGGGGCGATAGTAATTTAGCTGTTACCTTTGCTTTCTTGGGTACAGGAACAATGGTGGCCCTCTTGAAGCATGTGGGAAAAGCAGACTGGTACAAGGATTGATTGAATATGTCCGTAAACACACCAGCCAGCTGGTCTGCCCGTGCTCTGAGGACACAGCTGGGGATGCCGTCTGGGCCTGCAGCCTTGCGAGGGTTAACACGTTTAAATGTTTTACTCACGTTGGCTGCAGTGAAGGAGAGCCCGTAGGTTTTGGTAGCGGGCTGTGTCAGTGACATTATATTGTTCTCAAAGCGAGCAAAGAAGTTGTTTAGTTTGTCTGGGAGCAAGACATCGTGTACCGCGACAGGGCTGGTTTTCCTTTTGTAGTCCGTGATTGACTGTAGACCCTGCCACATACCTCTCGTGTCTGAGATGTTTAATTGCGACTCTACTTTGTCTCTATACTGATGCTTAGTTTGTTTGATTGCCTTGCGGAGGGAATAGCTACACCGTTTGTATTCGGTCATGTTTCCGGTCACCTTGCCCTGATTAAAAGCAGTGGTTCGCGCTTTCAGTTTTGCGCGAATGCTGCCATCAATGTTTTAATAGACGCTGTGGTTACAACATCACCGATGCACTTGCTAATAAACTCGCTCACCAAATCAGTGTATTCATCAATGTTATTGTCCGACGCAATGCGAAATATATCCCAGTCCACGTGATCGAAGCAATCTTGAAGCGTGGAATTTGATTGGTCGGACCAGCGTTGAACAGACCTGAGCACAGTCGCTTTCTGTTTTAGTTTCTGTCTATAGGCTGGGAGCAACAAAATGGAGTCGTGGTCAGATTTTCCGAAAGGAGGGCGGGGGAGGGCTTTATATGCATTGCGGAAGTTAGAATCACAATGATCCAGGGTTTTGCCAGCCCGGGTCGCGCATTCGATATGCAGATAAAATTTAGGGAGCCTTGTTTTCAGATTAGCCATGTTAAAATCCCCAGCTACAATAAATGCAGCCTCAAGATATGTGGTTTCCAGTTTACATAGAGTCAAATGAAATTCTTTCAGGGCCGTCGATGTGTCTGCTTGGGGAGATATACACGACTGTGATTATGATCGAAGAGAATTCTCTTGGTAGATAATGCGGTCGGCATTTGATTGTAAGGAATTCTAGGTCAGGTGAACAAAAGGACTTGAGTTCCTGGATGTTGTTATGATCACACCACGTCTCGTTAATTATAAGGCATGCTGGAGCCTTGAAAACCCTAATACCACAGGTACCTGAGGAGACCTGATGAGCATGAACTGTATAGTCTAATTGTGGTTCCCTGACACTCGCAGGTTGATAGGAGTGGTATTGTGGGTGACTCTGCCTATAGAGCGCCCAGCCAGAGCTCTATCGTCCATAGTAATGGGGAGGGGCTGACTGGGGATGCCCAGCTCTGACACCAGGGTAGTGTCCCTGAAACTCTCATCCGCCCCAGAGTCAATGAGTACCCGGAGAGATTTTGACTGGTCGCGCCACCACAGGATGGCATGGAGAGGGGTATGAGTAAGGGGAGAAGGAAAATTCTCCCTATGGCCTACCAATGTACTCATACCTAGTGATGAGCCTGGTCTTTTAATGGACAGGTAGACACATGATGACCGGTAGTCCTGCAATACAGACAACTCTTAGTGTTAAGTCTGCGTAAACGTTCGGCTGGAGACAAGCTAGCTCTGCCGAGTTGTATCAGCTCTGGAAGGGGTGAATTGGCAGACCTCAGAGACTCTCGGGGGAACTCTGGTAACATTGGATTCTCTTGGAAATGTAGGCGCCGAGTACGTCTGGGATTCTTCAGAGGCGAGGTGGGATCCTTGGGCGAGGGAGTGGGACCGGACTCAGACCTCCTCTCCCTCCTACATTTCCATAACCACCCATCGATCCAGATAGTCAAGGCGATGAGCGATTCGAGATCCATAGGCAGCTCCCATGCTGCGAGCTTGTCTTTAACCTCTTCCAATAATCTGTGGAGGAATGTGTCGAACAGGGATTACAGGTTCCAGGCACTCTCGGCAGCCAACGTGCGGAAATCAACATCATAGTCTGCCACACTGCGGGAGTCTTGATTAAGCTGGAGTAACTTCCGTGCAGCCTCTCTCCCAGACAATGGAGAATCTAAAACCTTTTTCACCTCAGCCACGAATTCCTCCAGACTGAAGCACACAGCAGATTGTTGTTCCCACACTACCATAGCCCAGGTGAGGGCCCTCCCGGACATCAGCGATATGAGGTATACTATCTTCGAGCGGTCCAACGGAAAGGACGAGGGCTGCAGCTTGAAGATGAGATAACACTGGGAGAGAAATAGGGGACAGGTTCCTGACTCTCCAGCGAAGTGTTCCGGAGGAGGTAAGCAGGGTTCTCAGGAAGCTGGGGTGACCTGGGGAGACTGACAGCGGAGTTACTTAGGGGCTGGGCGGTTACTGTCTTGGCTGGCTGCCTAACAGACAATCCGCGAAATTGCTCCAGCAATGTATTCAAGGAACGGTCATGGTGTTCGCCATGGAATACTTCTGGAATACTTCCATAAAACCTCAAAGTAACTCCTCGTGAAGAAGAGATGGCGTTGCGGAGCTGGTCCGAGTCTGCTGGGTCAGTCATGGCCAGTTCGTACTATCAGAACTCAGAATAAGATGCAGATGCAGGCAAGGGTCAAAACCGGGAGGACTAGCAAAAGAGAGAATAGCAAAAGCAGGAGCACGGAAAAAACATGCTGGTTGACTTGAAACAGACAAGACGAACTGGCACAGAGAGACAGGAAACACAGGGATAAATACACTGGTGAAAATAAGCAACACCTGGAGGGGTTGGAGACAATCACAAGGACAGGTGAAACAGATCAGGGTGTGACAGTACCCCCCCCCCCCTCCCTAGGGGCACCACCTGGCGTCCTACCTGGGCACATACAGTGGGGCAAAAAAGTATTTAGTCAGCCACCAATTGTGCAAGTTCTCCCACTTAAAAAGATGAGAGGCCTGTAATTTTCATCATAGGTACACTTCAACTATGACAGACAAAATGAGAAAAAAAGATCCAGAAAATCACATTGTAGGATTTTTAATGAATTTATTTGCTAATTATGGTGGAAAATAAGTACACTTCAACTATGACAGACAAAATGAGAAAAAAAATCCTGAAAATCACATTGTAGGATTTTTTATGAATTTATTTGCAAATTATGGTGGAAAATAAGTATTTGGTCAATAACAAAAGTTTATCTCAATACTTTGTTATATACCCGTTGTCGGCAATGACACAGGTCAAACGTTTTCTGTAAGTCTTCACAAGGTTTTCACACACTGTTGCTGGTATTTTGGCCCATTCCTCCATGCAGATCTCCTCTAGAGCAGTGATGTTTTGGGGCTGTCGCTGGGCATCACGGACTTTCAACTCCCTCCAAAGATTTTCTATGGAGTTGAGATCTGGAGACTGGCTAGGCCACTCCAGGACCTTGAAATGCTTCTTACGAAGCCACTCCTTCGCTGCCCAGGCGGTGTGTTTGGGATCATTGTCATGCTGAAAGACCCAGCCACGTTTCGTCTTCAATGCCCTTGCTGATGGAAGGAGGTTTTCACTCAAAATCTCACTATACATGGCCCTATTCATTCTTTCCTTTACACGGATCAGTCGTCCTGGTCCCTTTGCAGAAAAACAGCCCCAAAGCATGATGTTTCCACCCCCATGCTTCACAGTAGGTATGGTGTTCTTTGGATGCATCTCAGCATTCTTTGTCCTCCAAACACGACGAGTTGAGTTTTTACCAAAATGTTCTATTTTGGTTTCATCTGACCATATGACATTCTCCCAATCCTCTTCTGGATCATCCAAATACTCTCTAGCAAACTTCAGACGGGCCTGGACATGTACTGGCTTAAGCAGGGGGACACGTCTGGCACTGCAGGATTTGAGTCCCAGCGGCGTAGTGTGTTACTGATGGTAGGCTTTGTTACTTTGGTCCCAGCTCTCTGCAGGTCATTCACTAGGTCCCCCCGTGTGCTTCTGGGATTTTTGCTTACCGTTCTTGTGATCATTTTGACCCCATGGGGTGAGATCTTGCGTGGAGCCTCAGATCGAGGGAGATTATCAGTGGTCTTGTATGTCTTCCATTTCCTAATAATTGCTCCCACAGTTGATTTCTTCAAACCAAGCTGCTTACCTATTGCAGATTCAGTCTTCCCAGCCTGGTGCAGGTCTACAATTTTGTTTCTGGTGTCCTTTGACAGCTCTTTGGTCTTGGCCAAAGTGGAGTTTGGAGTGTGACTGTTTGAGGTTGTGGACAGGTGTCTTTTATACTGATATCAAGTTCAAACAGGTGCCATTAATACAGGTAACGAATGGAGGACAGAGGAGCCTCTTAAAGAAGAAGTTACAGGTCTGTGAGAGCCAGAAATCTTGCTTGTTTGTAGGTGACCAAATACTTATTTTCCACCATAATTTGCAAATAATTTAATAAAAAATCCTACAAAGTGATTTTCTGGATTTTTTTTCTTCTCATTTTGTCTGTCATAGTTGACGTGTACCTATGATGGAAATTACAGGCCTCTCTCATCTTTTTAAGTGGGAGAACTTGCACAATTGGTGGCTGACTAAATACTTTTTTGCCCCACTGTACCTGGCTGACCGGGGTGTCGGCGGTGAAAATTGGCGATTAGGGCCAGGTCCAGGATGTCTTTAGCAGAAACCCAGCACCTCTCCTCCGGGCCATAACCCTCCCAGTCAACCAGGTACTGGAAACCCCTGCCCTGTGGTTGAACCCTCAGGAGGCGTCTCACCGTTTATGCTGGCTGGCCATCGATGACCCGGGGAGGAGGGATGGGCCTAGAAACAGAAGACAGAGGACTGTGAGACAAGGACTTAATCCTGGACACATGAAAAGTGGGGTGAACACGGAGGGTACGGGGCAACAACAGACAGACAGCAGTGGGAATAATAACTCTAGAAATGGGGAAAGGACCAATGAAATGGGGGAAAAGTTTACGGGATTCTACCCGGAGGGGTAGGTCCCGAGTGAACAACCATACTCTCTGTCTGACCCGACAGCGAGGAGCCAGAGTCCGGTGGCGATCCGCTTGTCGACAATACCTGGAGGTGGTCTTGAGAAGAACAGCCCGAGCTCTTCTCCAGGTACACTGACAGCGGCGGACGACCATCTGAGCTGAAGATATGTTGACCTCCATTTCCTGCCCTGGGAAGAGTGGGGGTTGATACCCCATGGAACATTCGAAGGGGGATAGTCCAGTAGCCAAGCAGGGGAGAGTGTTCCTGGCATATTCCACTCAGACCAGTTGCTGACTCCAGGTGGTGGGTTTACTGGCAACAAGACATCGGAGTGCCGTCTCCATTTCTAGATTGGCTCGCTCAGACTGACCATTAGATTGGGGATGAAACCCAGAGGACAGGTTGGCCGACGACCCGATAACAGCGCAGAACGTCTTCCAGAATTGGGACGAGAACTGAGGACCCCAGTCCGAGACAATGTAAATTGGGAGTCCATGGATTCAGAAGACATGCTGTACCATAAGCTGGGCCGTCTCCTTGGCTGAAGGTAACTTCGGAAGTGGGATGAAATAGGCGGCCTTGGAGAATCTGACAACAACTGTCAGGATGGTGGTGTTGCCGTCTGACAGAGGAAGCCCAGTGACAAAATCCAGGGAAATATGGGACCAGGGGCGATGAGGGACAGGGAGTGGCTGTAGGAGGCGAGACAGAGTTTGCCGCGGAGTCTTGCTTTGTGCACACCATGCATGCGGTGACGAAGGCCGAGACATCAGGAACCATGGTGGGCCACAAGAAGCGTTGACGGAGAAAAGCCAGTGTTCGACGAGTACCAGAATGACAGGTAAGCTTGGAGGAATGAGCCCATTCCAGAACCTGAGACCGGACCGAATCCGGAACAGACAGCCGGTTAGCCGGACCACCCTCAGGGTCTGACTGGGAACGCTGTGCCTTGCGAACCAGAGCCTTAATTCCCCAAATGACAGAAGCCACCAAACAAGGGGCAGGGAGGCAGGGAGGATGGTCTCAGACTCAGAGGGAGTGGCAGTGGAACTGTACAGGTGGGATAGAGCGTCCGGCTTCATGTTCTTTGACCCTGGTCAGTAGGAGATGGTGAAATTTAACCTGGTAAATAACAGAGCCCAACAAGCTTGCCTTGGGTTGAGACACTTGGCAGTACGGAGGTATTCAAAATGTTTATGATCCGTCCATACCAGGAATGGATGTTCCGCCCCTTCCAGCCAGTGTCTCCACTCCTCCAGAGTCATCTTCACAGCTAGGAGTTCCCGGTTCCCAACATCATAGTTCCTCTATGCAGAGTTGAGACGATGGGACATGAAGGCACAGGGATTACATTTTTGGTCCTGGACGGATCGTTGGGAAAGAACAGCCCCTACTCCCACGTCGGAAGCGTCAACCTCCACCACAAACTGACGAGTTGGGTCAAGATGGATGAGGATAGGAGCAGTAGTGAATCGCTGTTAACCTCTCTGGGATCGTTCTGGACGTGAGCCAGTGAAATTGCAGGGCGCCAAATTCAAACAACAGAAATCTCCTAATTAAAATTCCTCAAACATACAAGTATTATACACCATTTTAAAGATACACTTCTTGTTAATCCAGCCACAGTGTCCGATTACAAAAAGGCTTTACGGCGAAAGCACACCATGCAATTATGTTAGGTCAGCACCTAGCCACAGCCACCATACAGCCATTTTCCAAAGAAGGGGAGGTGTCACAAAAGTCAGAAATAGCGTTAAAATGAATCACTAACCTTTGATGATCTTCCCCGGATGGCACTCCCAGGACTCCATGTTAGACAATAAATGTGCGTTTTGTTCAATAAAGTTCATCTTTATGTCCAAATACCTCCTTTTTGTTTGCACGTTTAGTCCAGTAATCCAAATGCACATAGCGTGGGCACAAAGTCCAGATGAAAAGTCAAAAAAGTTCCATTAAAGTTAGTAGAAACATGTCATACGATGTGTATATAATCAATCTTTGGATGTTTACTAATGTCTTTCAGCTTGACCACTTGTTGAAACAGCTCTTATTCGATCCCCTTTCACAATACAAGCCTGAAACAACTTCTAAAGACTGTTGACATGTACTGGAAGCCTTAGGACGTGCAATCTGACCCCACAGATACAGGATATTAGATAGGCAATCACTTAAAAAAACACAAACCTCAGATTTCCCACTTCCTGGTTGGATTTGTCTCAAGTCTTTGCCTGCCATATGAGTTCTATTATACTCACAGACATTATGTTAACAGTTTTGGAAACTTTAGAGTGTTTTCTATCCAAATCTAATTATATGCATATCCTAGCTTCTGGGCCTGAGTTGCAGGCAGTTTAGTTTGGGCACGCTTTTCATCCAAAATTCTGAATGCTGCCGCCTATCCTAGTGAAGTTAAGATCCCCAAAAGCCTTGTCCAGCTGCTGGAGACCATGTGAACGGTACCTTGGGAGAGGTGAGTACAGAGAGGGGAGCCACCAGGTTGCTGTAACCCCCGAAAGAAACGGTGGCAGAAATGATCAAAACCCAGAAACTGTTGGAGCTGCACCCTGGACATGGGCTGGGGCCAATCCACCACCGCTCTCACCTTCTCCGGATCCATCTGTACATTCCCCTCAGCAATAATATATCCTAGAAAGGAGATAGTGGAGCGGTGGAATTCACATTTCTCAGCCTTTACAAACAACTGATTCTCCAAGAGGAGCTGAAGAACCTGTCGAACATGGAGAATGTGTTCCTGGGCAGAACGAGAGAACACCAGGATGTTGTCAAAGTAGACAAAAACAAAACAATTCAACATCTCTGGAGCGCATCGTTGACCAGAGCCTGGAAAACGACAGGCGCGTTGGTGAGGGTACCGATTTTTAATCGTAGTATCATTGAGACCCCGGTAATCAATACATGGACGCAGGGTTTTGCGCCGGCAGGAGAGGCAGAAGGGCGAATGTACTCGATGTACTCCTCCATGGCCATGGTCTCAGGTCCGGACAGGGAATATAGGCGACCTCGAGGTGGTGTGGTGCCCGGGAGGAGGTCAATAGCAAAATCGTAGGGACGATGTGTAGGAAGGGAGGTAGCCTGAGCCTTGCTGAAAACCTCCAGGAGGTCCTGATACAATCACAAGGACAGGTGAAACAGATCAGGGCGTGACACACAAGACAGGTGAAATAGATCAGGGTGTGACACTTGTGCCACGTTAATATAATATCTGAGTGAGAATCAATAGGGCCCTGTGTGCTCAGTCGGTATTCGGCCATGATAACTAGATAGATGGCTAGACTAACTACAAATCCAAAAATTGCTAATTGAGTGACTCTCAGTGACTGACAGAACAAAAGAAGAAATGCAGATGCACAAGCAAATTTCGAAATTGCACCTATTCATACTCTCAATAGTAAGTTGAGACCCCAAATTGTACCTGATCCACTAACGTCTATAGGCTGTTTAGGGTGCAGCTGTACATCCCCACTGTGCACAAACTGGTTGAATGAGAAGAATGAAAGAATGGTGGTGCAATAGATAGCAGACATTTTAAGGGTTCCTCACCAATTCTGCTATTTTGTACGTAGTGTTTCCACCATTGTTTCCTATGACTGAAAAGAGCTTCTGGACATCAGAACAGTGATCACTAACCTCAATTTGGATGAAGATTTCTACTTCAACGAGTCGGAGGCGCAGGACATAATGCTCACCCCGGACCAGTCCCTAAAATAAAAAGACGGCGCACGAGCAACTTGACGAAACTATGTCGGCGAGTACATAAACTGCCTCTACCCTCCATTCTATTGGCAAACGTACAATCATTGAAGAACAAACTGGATGAGCTCCGTTCGAGACTATCCTATCAACGGGACCTGAAGATTTCTGGTGTCGTGTCTTTGGGGCACCATTAAACTGAAGACATGTTTATCAAATAACTCCCTGTAATTATTATTACGCGATTAAACTGATTAATCGTTTAACTGTAATTAACTAGGAGATCGGGGCACCAAGGAAAATATTCAGATTACAAAGTCATAATTTTCCTAATATAACTTTCCTATTTTATAACATTATATATTATATTATAGTATTTGACCGATTATCTTCTGGTTTAACCCCTGTGCGGCCTCCGTCCCCGAAAAATCATATCGCCATTAGCATAACAAAATGTAATTTTTTTTTTTTCCATTTAAAAAAAAAAATTATATCGTTTTATAGATACACCTCTCCTGAATCGAACCACGTTGTCCGATTTCAAAAAGGCTTTACAGCAAAAGCAAAACATTAGATTATGTTAGAGGAGTATATCGTAAAAGTAGCCACATAGCCATTTTCCGACCAACCACATGCATCACAAATAACCAAAAAACAGCTAAATGCAGCACTAACCTTTGACAATCTTCATCAGATGACACACATAGGACATCACGTTACACAATACATGCATTCTTTTGTTCGATAAAGTTCATATTTATATATAAAAACAGCATTTTACATCGGTGCGTAACGTTGACTAACTATTTTCCCTCAAATGCATCCGATGAAACAGCGCTACAATTTACTAAATTACTATTCGAAAACATTTTTAAAATGTAATATTGTCATTCTAAGATTTATAGATGAATATCTCTTGAAAGCACCTGTAATGCCAGATTTAAAAATAACTTTACTGGGTAATCATACTTTGCGATGAAAGGGGATGCGATACTCTGAAAAATAGGCTACCGTTACAGGTCAGCGCCATCTTGGAACAATCGCATATCACATCTAGTCTTGTATACTATTGTCAATATTCCCTTAACTTTGGTTGTCTTCATCAGAAAGCACTTCCAGGAATCCCAGGTCCACAACAAATGTATTTTCGTTCGAAAAAATTACTCCTTTATGTTCCAAGAGCTTGTTCTTGTTAGCGCGTCTGAAGGCTGATCCAAATGCTCCGTCGGCCGCGGGACAGCTATTTCGAGAAAATGCATTTTTTTCCCATTTAGGTTCGTTCAAACATGTCAAACATTGTATAACATACATCTTCAGGGCCTTTTTCAACAAGAGAGCCAATAAGATTCAAGGAGGATGATTGCATTGTCTTTCAAAACGTTTCGAAAGGGGAGGGAAGCCAGGGCCGCCGGCGTCATAATGGTGATGGCCCTCCTCATGTGACCAATTTCAACAGCATCTCATTCATTCAGTTTTCACAGTAGAAGGCTCAAATCACTTTGTAAAGACTGGGGACATCTAGTGGAAGCAATAGGAAGTGCTCAATGAACCATAGCTCACGGTGTGATTAATAGGCAATGTGATGAAGTTGAGTTCGCAATTCAGAATTCCACTTCCTGTTTCGATCTGTCTCGGGGTTTTGACTGCCATATGAGTTCTGTTATACTCACAGACACCATAGGGTGTTTTCTATCCACAAGTATTAATTATATGCATATCCTAGCTTCTGAGTTTGAGTAGTAGGCCATTTAAAATGGGCACGAATTTTTTTCAAAATGCGCTGTGGCGCCCCCTATCCTAGGCGACCGTCAAGAGGTTAAATGGTGTATTCTTTACCTCGCGTCCATCTCATTCCAAACGTCGTAAATTGTTGTTATCTGCACGAACCCAGTCTTCACTAAGTCATCCATACATCAATTGTCTTAAAATCATTTATTTACTAAACTAAGTAATTTACAGAAAGCATACAAACAAATGGTAGGGTAATGTGACCTAGTGGGCTAAACCGGCATGGCGGCTTGTTAACCTCTATGGGCTAGTGTGGTTAGATTAACGAGAGTCTTATCTTTAAATCGCTGTAAAATAGTCATATGTTTGAGAAATTGAAGTAATAGGATTTTTAAGGTTTTGAAAATCGCGCCACAGGATAGCCGTGGCTGTTACGTAGGTGGGACGAATTCGTCCCGCCTAGCCTAGAGAGGTTAACGCTCAGTGTGTCGTCAGGTTCCTTGTTGGAGAGTTTTTGTCCTGTTGGAGAGTTTTTGTCCGCGTTCTCTCTCTCTCGGTTAGGATGGATCTTTCAAAGCGACATTCATTCATGTCGTTATAGAATGGTTGTTTCATCGGTCTTCGCGTTCAATGATACCGAATTTCTAGTTGCAGACTATTAATTAATATCAAAGACTTGTTATTATTCTGTTGGTATCGATAGTCTAAAAGTTTAACCACATGGTATGGTTAACCTCTTACATCTAGACGTTCCGCTAGCGGAACACCTGCTCCAATATCCAATGATAGGCGTGGCGCGAATTACAAATTCCTCAAAAATACAAAAACTTAAATTTTTCAAACATATGACTATTTCACAGCATTTTAAAGACAAGACTCTCCTTTATCTAACCACACTGTCCGATTTCAAAAAGGCTTTACAGCGAAAGCAAAACATTAGATTATGTCAGCAGAGTACCCAGCCAGAAATAATCAGACACCCATTTTTCAAGCTAGCATATAATGTCACAAAAACCCAGAAGACAGCTAAATGCAGCACTAACCTTTGATGATCTTCATCAGATGACACACCTAGGACATTATGTTATACAATACATGCATGTTTTGTTCAATCAAGTTCATATTTATATCAAAAAACAGCTTTTTACATTAACCTGTTAGGGCTAGGGGGCAGCATTGACACGGCTGGATAAAAAACATACCCGATTTAATCTGGTTACCACTCCTACTCAGTAACTAGAATATGCATATACTTATTACATATGGATAGAAAACACCCTAAATTTTCTAAAACTGTTTGAATGGTGTCTGTGAGTATAACAGAACTCAAATGGCAGGTCAAAACCTGAGAGATTCCTTTACAGGAAGTGGCCTGTCTGACCATTTCTGGAACTTCTTTGCCATCTCTATCATTTACTAAGGATCTCTGCTCTAACGTGACACTTCCCACGTCTTCCATAGGCTCTCATAGCCCGGGAAAAAAGAGAATGTCGTCATTCCAGCCCCAGGCTGAAACACATTATCGCCTTTCTCAAGTGGCCCATCAAGAGACACTAGCTTATGCGCGTGACCCCGACCGCCCCCGCCTTTGGGATTTTTTCCTCTGTTTGCCGAAAAGGAGATTCCCTGTCGGAATTTTATCGCTTTTCTACGAGAAAAATGACGTAAAAATTGATTTTAAACAGCGGTTGACATGCTTCGACGTGCGGCAATGGAATACTTTGAATTTTATTGTCAGGAATTGCGCCAAGCGCGCGACACTTCTTTACTATTTCGGATAGTGTCTGGAACGCACGAACCAAACGCCGCTATTCGGATATAACGATGGATTATTTTGGACCAAACCAACATTTGTTATTGAAGTAGACGTCCTGGGTGTGCATTCTGACGAAGACAACAAAAGGTAATGACATTTTTATAATAGTAAATATGATTATGGTGAGTGCTAAACTTGCCGGGTGTCTAAATAGCGAGCCCGTGATGCCTGGGCTATGTACTTAGAATATTGCAAAATGTGCTTTCACCAAAAAGCTATTTTAAAATCGGACATATCGAGTGCATAGAGGAGGTCTGTATCTATAATTCTTAAAATAATTGTTATGCTTTTTGTGAACGTTTATCGTGAGTAATTTAGTAAAATGTTAGCGAATTCCCCGTAAGTTTGCGGGGGGTATGCTAGTTCTGAACGTCACATGCTAATGTAAAAAGCTGTTTTTTGATATAAATATGAACTTGATTGAACAAAACATGCATGTATTGTATAACATAATGTCCTAGGGTTGTCATCTGATGAAGATCATCAAAGGTGAGTGCTGCATTTAGCTGTCTTCTGGGTTTTGGTGACATTATATGCTGGCTTGAAAAATGGGTGTCTGATTATTTCTGGCTTGGTACTCTGCTGACATAATCTAATGTTTTGCTTTCGTTGTAAAGCCTTTTTGAAATCGGACAGTGTGGTTAGATTAACGAGAGTCTTATCTTTAAATGGCTGTAAAATAGTCATATGTTTGAGAAATTGAAGTAATAGGATTTTGAAGATTTTGAAAATCGCGCCACAGGCTGGCAGTGGATGTTACGTAGGTGGGACGAATTCGTCCCGCCGGTCCCATAGAGGTTAACATGTGACGTTCAGAACTAGCATACCCCCCGCAAACTTCCGGGGAATTTACTAACAATTTACTAAATTACTCACGATAAACGTTCACAAAAAGCATAACAATTATTTTAAGAATTATAGATACAGAACTCCTCTATGCACTCGATATGTCCGATTTTAAAATAGCTTTTTGGTGAAAGCACATTTTGCAATATTCTAAGTACATAGCCCAGCCATCACGGGCTAGCAATTTAGACACCCGGCAAGTTTAGCCTTCACCAAAATCAGATTTACTATAACATAAATGTTATTACCTTTGTTGTCTTCGTCAGAATGCACTCCCAGGACTGCTACTTCAATAACAAATGTTGGTTTAGTCCCAAATAATCCATCGTTATAACCGAATAGCGGCGTTTTGTTCGTGCGTTCCAGAAACTATCCGAAATGGTAAATCAGGGTCGCGCGCATGGCGCAATTCGTGACAAAAAAATTCTAAATATTCCATTACCGTACTTCGATGCATGTCAACCGCTGTTTAAAATCCATTTTTATGCCATTTTTCTCGTAAAAAAGCGATAATATTCCGACCGGGAATCTCCTTTTCGGCAAACAGAGGAAAAATCACAAAGACGGGGGCGGCCAGGGCACGCGCCTAAGCCCACAGTCCCTTGATCGGCCACTTGACAAAGGCGATAATGTGTTTCAGCCTGGGGCAGGGATGACGACATTGTTTTTTCCCGGGCTCTGAGAGCCTATGGAAGACGTAGGAAGTGTCACGTTAGAGCAGAAATCCTTTGTAATTGAATGAGATGGCAAAGAAGTTCAAGAAATGGTCAGACAGGCCACTTCCTGTAAAGGAATCTCTCAGGTTTTGACCTGCCATTTGAGTTCTGTTATACTCACAGACACCATTCAAACAGTTTTAGAAACTTTGGAGTGTTTTCTATCCAAAGCCAATAATTATATGCATATTCTAGTTACTGGGCAGGAGTAGTAACCAGATTAAATCGGGTACGTTTTTTATCTAGCCGTGAAAATACTGCCCCCTAGCCATAACAGGTTAGGCGACTCTTGACTGACGGGCAGCTCGGGCGACTCTTGACTGACGGGCAGCTCGCGCGACTCTTGACTGACGGGCAGCTCGCGCGACTCTTGACTGACGGGCAGCTCGCGCGACTCTTGACTGACGGGCAGCTCGGGCGACTCTTGACTGACGGGCAGCTCGGGCGACTCTTGACTGGGATGACGCACTTGAAGCCTGGTGCGTGGTGCTGGTACTGGACGTACCAGACTGGGAACACGTACCTCCAGGCTAGTGCGGGGAGCGGGAACAGGACGAGTCGGACTGGGCTGACTCACTTCCGGGTCCGCACGAGAGACAGGAGCTGGAAACACCGGGCTATTGAGGCGCACAGGCGGTCTTGATCTTACCTCCTGCACAACCCGTCCTGGCTGGATGGAACTAGTAGCCCTGTATGAGCGGGGTGCTTGTACAGGGCGGACTGGGCTGTGCAGGGGCCTGATGGTAGCTGTGCGTAGAGCGGGAGTTGGGTAGCCTGGTCCTCGGAGCCGTACCGGCGACCAGATGCGCTGCGCAGGCATCCTCCTACCAGGCTGGATGCCCGCTCTAGCACGGCACCTGCGAGGGGCTGGAATAACGCGCACCGGACTGTGCGTGCGAATGGGTGAGAGTGCGCTCTTCAGCGAAACATGGCGTCCTCCACCTCATACGCTCCTCCATATAACCACGGGTAGCTGGCTTCCGGCTCTTCCTTGGCCTAGCCAAACTACCCATGTGCCCCCCCAAAAATGTCTTGGGGGTGCCTCTCGTGCTTCTCCCTCAGCGCGTCCAAGGCCTCGTACCTCCGCCTCTCTGCCTTGGCTGCCTCAATTTCCTCCCGTGGGCGACGGTACTCCCCAGCCTGGTGCCAAGGTCCAGCCCCGTCCAGAACTTCCTCCCAGGTCCATATCTCCCGCCAGTCCAACTCGAAATCCCTTTGCTCCTTCCTCTGCTGCTTGGTCCTTTGGTGGTGGGAGATTCTGTCACGGTTGTCGTTGGTAAAGGAGGACCAAAATGCAGCAGGTATGTGTATGCTCATCTTGACGTTTAATAAATTCAAAATGAACACCAAAATAACAAAAAGAACGAACGATCAACAAAACAGTCTGGCAAGGCACAAGGCTAAACACAGAACAATCTCCCACCAATGACAAACACACCCTAATATATCGGACTCTCAATCAAAGGCAAATAGACAACACCTGCCTTCAACTGAGAGTCCCAACCCCAATTAACCAAACATAGAAACAGACTCACTAGACTAAACATAGAAATACATAAACATAGACCATAAACCAAAAACCCGGAAATACTAAATCAAACGCCCTTTTACCAAAACACCACTCCGAACCACATAAAATAAATACCCTCTGCCACGTCCTGATCAAACTACAATGATAATTAACCCTTATACTGGCCAGGACGTGACAGTAATCCAATTTTTCTTATAGTAAATCTGAGTTTGGTGAGTGCCAAACTTGGAGGGTGTCAAAATAGCTAGCCATGATGGCCGGGCTATCTACTCAGAATATTGCAAAATGTGCTTTCACCGAAAAGCTATTTTAAAATCGGACACCGCGATTGCATAAAAGAGTTCTGTATCTATAATTCTTAAAATAATTGTTATGTTTTTTGTGAACGTTTATCGTGAGAAATTTAGTAAAATCATCAGAAGTTTCGGTGGGTATGTTAGTTCTGAACGTCACATGCTAATGTAAAAAGCTGGTTTTTGATATAAATATGAGCTTGATTGAACAAACATGCATGTATTGTATAACATAATGTCATAGGAGTGTCATCTGATGAAGATCATCAAAGGTTAATGCTGCATTTAGCTGTGGTTTTGTTTTTTGTGACATTATATGCTAGCTTGAAAAATGGGTGTGTGATTATTTCTGGCTGGGTCCTCTCCTGACATAATCTAATGTTTTGCTTTCGTTGTAAAGCCTTTTTGAAATCGGACAACGTGGTTAGATTAAAGAGAGTCTTGTCTTTAAAATGCTGTAAAATAGTCATATGTTTGAAAAATTGACGTTTTTGGATTTTTGAGGAGTTTGTAATTCGCGCCACGCCCTATCATTGGATATTGGCGAGGCGTTCCGCTAGCGGAACATCTAGATGTAAGAGGTTCATCAGTACATAGCATCTCAACATATTCCAAATAGCTTTCTCCTTATTAATACATTTGATACAACCATTTAGATGTAAGTCTCATAGCTGAGGCTATTAAATAAACATTATTATGGTAATATGGTAATATTGTCTCTCATGGGTTTCATAAAATTGTACCAAGCGGACCAGTTCGTAGCTGGATTCTTCACCGATCTTTTATACCTTCTCCAGAACATAAATGTCGTTCAGTTCTCCAATTCTGTGAGGTGGAAGAATCCTTTGTTCTCTCCATGAAAACACTGTCTCTTTACTGTGGCCTATTAGGCAGGACATTCCCTTAGGCAGCCTTGTGTCAGAAGTATAGAGGTCGGGGAATGGCGCATAGAAAACCCAGAGGGCAACGTCATGACACTGGTAACATATGTTTCTCGTAGTTGTGGCTGAACAAGGACATGGATAATATGCACTATACAGTCCATCCAGGATTTCACGATGTAAAACATTTGGAAATTGTTTCGCACGATCTTTAGCTGTTATTTTTGTTGGCAAATGAGATTTCTGTTCATTGTTGATGGCTGACAGGCAGTACAATCAGCCATCAACTTCGCACGTGAATACGGTGACAGGCCAGGGGGAAAGAACTTCGTTGACGTCTGGTTGGATTGGGCCATTTTCCACGATAACAGTGCAGTCAAAATTACAAAGCCAATTTTGATTGGATCTTTTTATGCTCTAAAAGTGCGGGATTGGTCAAAATTGCAAGCTCTCTCATAATATGCGCTGATTGGTTGATTTTGCATTTAATTATGCAATCGCAGAATTGCAGAATCCTGGATGGACTGACTAGAGGTTTACATGGAAGCAGGTCTTGCGGGTCCCTTGGGATTCTGGCCGGAATGGGAGTCAAGTTCTTGAGTCAAGTTCTGGACAGGATGGTACAGGATCAACAGTCCACAGGAAAGGGCAGTACAGGAATAGTTCTAAACATAGTTTTTGCGGTGGAAACATGTCATGTGTGGGGCTAGGCCTAATACAGTTTACTTAAACAGTTCAATACAAAGTAAATGTAATTCCTCCCCTCCCTCCCCCCGCTCACTCTTGTGCCTCGCTCCAATTTTAGTTAGTCACTATAGGCTACCTGTAACGGCTGTCGTGAGAGAGAGTAGACCAAGGTGCAGCGGAGTTAGTGTTCATCATTGAATTTAATAACAGAAAGAACACTATACAAAACAAAACAAGAAAACCGACAGCCAAACAGTCCTGTCAGGTGCAAAACACTAACAGAAACAATTACCCACAAAACCCCAACGGAAAAACAGGCACTAATGTGTGACTCCCAATCAGCAACAACACTCTACAGCTGTGCCTGATTGGAAGCCACACGGCCAAAATCAATGAAACAAACCAACATAGAAAAATGCACATAGAACGCCCACCCAATGTAACACCCTGGCCTAACCAAAATAAAGAACAAAAACCCCTCTCTATGGCCAGGGCGTTACAGTATCCCCCCCCAAGGTGCGGACTCCGACCGCAAAACCTGACTCTGAAGGGGAGGGTCCGGGTGGGCCTTCTTATGGCGGCGGCTCAGGTGCGGGACGTGGCCTCTGCTCCACACTCGGCGTCGCCCTCTTAGGTGGCGCACCTGGCCGCGCCGAAGGTCTGGTGGGCGACCCTGACTGCGCCGGCTGGCGGGCGGCGATAGCAGCGCCCGCCTGGCGGTCGACCCTGGTTGCGCCCGGCTGGCGGGCGGTGATGGTTGCGCCTGGCTGGCGGGCGGCGATGGTTGCGCCCGGCTGGCGGGTGACCCTGGTTGCGCCCGGCTGGCGGGCGGTGATGGCTGTGCCTGGCTGGCGGGCGGCGATGGAAGCGCCGGGCTGGTGGGCGGCGATGGCTGCGCCCGGCTGGCGGGCGACCCTGGTTGCGCCTGGCAGGCGGGCGACTCTGGTTGCGCCCGGCTGGCGGGCGTCCCTGGCTGCGCCCGGCTGGCGGGCGTCCCTGGCGGCTCCGGCGGCACTGACCCAGGATTCACCAGGCTGAGGAGACATGTAAGAGACCTGGCCCTAGGCGCAGGCACAGGACTCACCGGCCTGGCGGGCGGCTCTGACTGCTCCGGACAGGCGGGCGGCTCTGGCGGCTCCGGACAGGCGGGCAGCTCTGGCGGCTCCGGACTGGCGGGCAGCTCTGGCGGCTCCGGACTGGCGGGCAGCTCTGGCGGCTCTGGACTGGCGGGCAGCTCTGGCGGCTCTGGACTGGCGGGCAGCTCTGGCGGCTCCAGACTGGCGGGCAGCTCTGGCGGCTCTGGACTGGCGAGACCCACTGGAGGCCTAGTCCTAGGAGGCGGCACAGGAGAGACCAGTATGGGGAGACCCACTGGAGGCCTGGCCCATGGAGACGGCACAGGAGAGACCAGGATGGGGAGACCCACTGGACGCCTGGTCCATGAAGGCGGCACAGGAGAGACCAGGATGGGGAGACCCACTGGAGGCCTGGTCCGTGGAAGCGGCACAGGAGAGACCAGGATGGGGAGACCCACTGGAGGCCTGGTCCGTGGAGGCGGCACAGGATTCACTAGGCTGGGAGACATGCAGGAGGCCTGGTTCTGGGCGCAGGCACAGGATAGACCGGGTCCTGAAGACGCACTGGATGTCTAGAGCGCACGGCCTGCACAACCCGTCCTGGCTCGATGCCCAATCTCCCCCGGCAGATATTAGGAGCTGGGATGTAACACTTGGCCTATAGTCAGTGCATTTAACTAAGATATATCACAGTCGCATATTACATTACTGAAATACTTTTCAATACTTCTTAAACAAACACAATAACCAACTTATTTCTGTGCGCAAAAATGAGCACGGGATGGGAGTGAAATTTATTGGGAAGGGTCAGGAAAGTTCCAGGGTTATAGATCTGTGCAGGATCAGAACAGTACAGGAAAATAATTGACAGGACAGGTATGAATTTTCACTCCCGTGTCAACCTCTAATATACACTAAGTGTACAAAACATTGAGAATACCATCCTAATATTGCCTTAGCCACCCCCTTTTGCCCTCAGAACAACCTCAATTCATCGGGGCATTGACTCTACATGCAGTCTTAGAAGAAAAGATGCTATCTAGAACCTTCTCTGGCTATGCCCATAGAAGAACCCTTTGACAAACCCTTTTTAGTTCCATGTAGATCCATTTTTGGTTCCAGGTAGAACCCTTTTGAGTTCCATGTAGAACCTTTTACACAGAGAGTTCTACATAGAACCCAAAATAGTTCTACCTGGGGACAGCCGAAGAACCCTTTTTTCTAAGAGTGTGGTGTCGAAAGCGTTCAACAGGGATGCTGGCCATGTTGACTCCAATGCTTCCCACAGTTGTGTCAAGTTGGCTGGATGTCCTTTAGGTGAGGGACCATTCTTATTCATTTACAGTATTTGTATTATTATTTTTCCCCCTCCACAATTTTGTGATAACCAACTGAGATCCAATCTTGTCTCATCACTGCAACTCCCCAACGGGCTCCGGAGAGGCGAAGGTCGAGTTATGTGTCTCCGAAGCATGACCTGCCAAGCTGCGGTGCTTCTTAACACCCGCTCACTTAACCCGGAAGCCAGCCGCACCAATGTGTCGGAGTAAACACCGTTCAACTGATGACTGATGTCAGCTTGCAGATGCCCAGCCCGCCACAAGGAGTCGCTAGAGCGCGATGAGCCAAAGAATGCCCCCCGGACAAACCCTCCCCTAATTTGGACGATGCTGGGTCAATTAGGCCAACAGCCTGGGATCGAACCCCGCATCCCAGTGTTGAGGTGTTGTGACTGACACAAACTGATGCTGGCGCTAACAACGCACTCAAGGAGCTGTATGGGGTCATAAGCAAACAAGAAAATGCTCATCCGAAGGCAGTGCTCCTACTGGCCGGTGATTTTAATGAAGGGAAACTGAAATCCTTCTCACCTAAGTTCTTCCAGCACGTCACCTGTGCAAGTAGAGACAAAAAAACTCTAGATAACCTTTACTCCACAAAAAGAAATGCATACAAAGCCTATTGAGAGGTCACAGACCTGGCAGTGTGATGCCAGGACAACAACCTCTTCCTCAACATCAGCAATACAAGGAAGCTGATCGTGGACTACAGGAAACAGAGGGCCGAGCACGCACCCATTCAGATCGAAAGGGCTGTATTGGAGAGGGGCTGTCGAAAGCTTTACATTTCTCTGCATCTACATCACTAAAGATCATGGTCCACACACACCAACACAGTCGTGAAGAGGGCATGTCACCACTTCTTCCGCCTCAGGAGGCTGAAAAGATTTGGCATGGGCCCTCAGATCCTCAAAAAGTTCTACAGGTGCACCATTGAGATAATCTTGACTGGCTGCATCACCACTTAGTGCGTATGGCCCAGTACATCACCAGGACCGAGCTCCCTGCCATCCAGGACCTCTATACCAGGTGGTGTCAGAGGAGGCCCTAAAAATGGTCATAGCCACCTAAGTCATAGACAGTTTTTTCTGCGACTGCACGGCAAGCGGTACCGATGCACAAAGACTGGAACCAACAGGACCCTGAATAGCTTCTACCCCCAAGCCATTGGACTGCAAAATAGTTAACCGAATAGCTTCCCAGACTACCTGCATCGATCCTTTTTGCACTAACTTTTTTGACTCATCACATACATTGCTGCTGCTGTTTTTATCTGTCACTTTATTCCTATTTATATGTACATACAGTATCTACCTCAATGACCTCGTACCCATGCACATCGACTTAGTACTGGATACCCTGTGTATATAGCCAAGTTATCGATATTCATTGTGTATTTTTTATTATTTCTCTATTTTCTTTCTCTCTGCATTGTTGGGAAGGGCCTATATGTAAGCATTTCGCTGTTAGTCCACATCTGTTGTTTACAAAGCATGTGACAAATAAAATTAGATTTTTTTTATTTGAAAAATGTTGTTTCCATGCCATTTCAGTGATATTACACTGAACCAACGTGACATAGACATTGAATTGACGTCTATGTCTAGTGGGTCTGAAACAGCCAGCAAGTCATCTGTGGGGTTTCCGGCTCTTTCCAGTATAATATCTCCAAATGGGTGCTATTAACGATATCAAATGGCCTATAGGCACTAGCCTTCATATGCCATCGTGACCTGCCCTCACTACAAGGGAATGTAGCCTACCAAGCACTGTGGAAATAACGTCATACTGTTGAGTAGATCATTGTGAGCCTGATCTAATTTTATTGAATTGAAATGAAGTGGGCGAGTGTAGAGAACTAACTTCGTCTTGGCAAAACAACCACTCCACACAGCAAAACGCAAAAACATATTTATTTATCTCATACTCCATAAATCTTTTAAAGAAAAACAGTGTTACAATAAGCATACTCTTTTTTTTGTCCTCGGACATAGTCATAAAAAAAAACACTCAAACACTCTCATTGCAAGAAAGACAAAACTGTGACATCACAGTGCTTCTGTTTTAGCCCCACAGTGCAAACGTATACACAAAATAGAATATATATACTTATCCTTATATTCAAGATCTTCTCCCCACAGGACAGATAAGTGGAAGCTAGACAATCAAAGCAGAACTGTCATGTATTCATAAGAGTTGGAACACATATAGAGATGGATTGAATAGAATGGACATAACTGCTTATGTACTCAGTGATTGAACATCAAATGGTTAACGCACTCAATGCTCCTGACACAATCTATCATGTATGGGCTTGTGTGAAATAGGATTGTGTCCTTTCTATCCATCCTATCTCTATGCAAACAAGCAGATTCACTGCTTGAAAATGTGATTTTTTTTTCTCCATGCAGCACAGTGCGACTGTGCGAGCACCTTGCAGCAGTAAGTTTGCAAGTGTGATTGTCTTCTAACATTGCAACACAGTTGTGTGAGATTCAGGGCGACATTTTCTTCTCTTTAAAACAAACGCAACAAGCAAAAAAAAGTTAGCATTGGCAAATTTGGTTTACACAGATACTGTAACACTTTGCACCTACTGTATGTAGGTGGAGCAGGAAATGGGAGTGTCACAGGAATGTGTGCAGTAGTATGTTTATTAGCCTTTCCACATCATGTTTATGAATTTATCAAGACATTTTAGAAAAACTAGGACAACAATGGTCAGTGAAAAACGATCTACAATATAATACGCTATAAACTTTTGATGTTGTTGCTACTCTTTAAATTAGCCTTTAATATTCAGGGTTTTAAGTAGGCCTATATGTGTCTCATTTAAAGGGGCAATCTGTGATTGCTACTTGATTTTTTGACTTTTAAACCGATAATACTGTACAGTCGTGGCCAAAAGTTTTGAGAATGACACAAATATTAGTTTCCACAAAGTTTGCTGCTTTGGTGTGTTTAGAAGTTTTTGTCAGATGTTACTATGGAATACAAAGGTATAATTACAAGCATTTCATAAGTGTCAGACTTTTATTGACAATTACATGAAGTTGATGCAAAGAGTCAATATTTGCAGTGTTGGGACTTCTTTTTCAAGACCTCTGCAATCCGCCCTGGCATGCTGTCAATTAACTTCTGGGCCACATCCTGACTGATGGCAGCCCATTCTTGCCTAATCAATGTTTGGAGTTTGTCAGAATTTGTGGATTTTTGTTTGTCCACCCACCTCTTGAGGATTGGCCACAAGTTCTTAATGGGATTAAGGTCTGGGGAGTTTCCTGGCCATGGACCCAAAATCCGATGCTTTGTTCCCCAAGCCACTTAGTTATCACTTTTGCCTTATGGCAAGGTGCTCCATCATGCTGGAAAAGGCATTGTTCGTCACCAAACTGTTCCTGGATGGATGGGAGAAATTGCTCTCTGAGGATCTGTTGGTACCATTCTTTATTCATGGCTGTGTTCTTAGGCAAAATTGTGAGTGAGCCCACTCCCTTGGCTGAGAAGCAACCCCACACATGAATGGTCTCAGGATGCTTTACTGTTGGCATGACACAAGACTGATGGTAGCACTCACCTTGTCTTCTCCGGACAAGCTTTTTTCCGGATGCCCCAAACAATCGGAAAGGGGATTCATCAGAGAAAATTACTTTACCCCAGTCCTCAGCAGTGCAATCCCTGTACCTTGTGCAGAATATTAGTCTGTCCCTGAAGTTTTTCCTGGAGAGAAGTGGCTTCTTTGCTGCCCTTCTTGACACCAGGCCATCCTCCAAAAGTCTTCGCCTCACTGTGCGTGCAGATGCACTCACACCTGCCTGCTGCCATTCCTGAGCAAGCTCTGTACTGGTGGTGCCCCGATCCCGCAGCTGAATCAACTTTAGTAGACAGTCCTGGCGCTTGCTGGACTTTCTTGGGCACCCTGAAGCCTTCTTCACAACAATTGAACCGCTCTCCTTGAAGTTCTTGATGATCCGATAAATGCTTGATTTAGGTGCAATCTTACTGGCAGCAATATCTTTGCCTGTGAAGCCCTTTTTGTGCAAAGCAATGATGACGGCACGTGTTTCCTTGCAGGTAACCATGGTTAACAGAGGAAGAACAATGATTCCAAGCACCACTCTCCTTTTGAAGCTTCCAGTCTGTTATTCGAACTCAATCAGCATGACAGAGTGATCATCAGCCTTGTCCTCGTCAACACTCACACCTGTGTTAACGAGAGAATCACTGACATGATGTCAGATGGTCCTTTTGTGGCAGGGCTGAAATGCAGTTTAACTGTTTTGGGGGGGATTCAGTTCATTTGCACAGCAAATAGGGACTTTTCAATTAATTGCAATTCATCTGACCACTCTTCATAACATTCTGGAGTATATGCAAATTGCCATCATACCAACTGAGGAACCAGACTTTGTGAAAATTAATATTTGTGTCATTCTCAAAACCTTTGGCCACGACTGTATACACCCATTGATTCTTGAAAAATATAACTTATACATGCCTCATTCAGTATTCAATAGGCTCCTTCTATAGGAACATGTCCAGTCTTTCCATGCCCTAATGAAAAATGTATCAACCCCTACAAAAAAAATGTCCATTCATTATAATCAAATCACATTTCCTGTTGCTGCAGGATTATTTTCCTGCTCTAGCAAACTGGCTCAAATTAAGATCCTACATCTGTATATGAATGCAGCTGCCACTTTATTGAAGCTACTGGACGCAGTTTATCATAGCAATTTATGATAGTATACATCATTGCATTGTATTTCAGAATATGGACTGGCCCTCCTTGAAGTCTCGTGGATCGATGCATTGAGCTCTTTTTGTCTATAAAACCTTTTACATAATCTTCCAGGACCTTTTTACCAAAGAATGTGTCTGATTGTTTTTTGTATTGTTGTGTATAGTAACGTGTATTTTGATGTTGAATGTGTTTATTGTATTTTTATGTGTATTGTGCTACACAGGGCTTATCTGGAAAAGAGACCTTGGTCTCAGCATTGACCTGTCAAAATAAAGGTTAAATAAAAATAAATAAACTGTCGTACCCCATCAGAACCTAAAATAGGTTAACACCATTGTTTTTAAACAAAGTCATTGAAAAAAAAGTTATTAATCTATCATCTGGATATCATGGATGGTCAGTCCTTGCAGCCACAGCTCTGTCTATGAATTTGAGAGAGGTTACATTTGTCCCCATACCTCAGCTTTTTACCAGAACAGTGATGGGGTGTTCCTTTGTTATATTTAAGAATGCAGACTTCCTCTTTAATGTGGCTACGTTTTGAGCTCTTGTAAGATGGAATTCTGAAGCAGTAGGCCTATTACGCACGTAAATAAACTTGATCATCACTTCCTAATGAACAATTTTCCTTCTTTATTCACCATTAAAGGACTGAAATTGCCTATATGTTTTGTTTCTTTGTCATTATGTATTTGCCTATTTGATATAGCCTATTTTACAAATATTGCAATGCTTCATCTTTAAGAATATCGGACGGCACATAAAACCGTAATATACTGTCATTGTTTTCAGTGTAATCCCGATTCAGCAGCCGATTCGCCAGACCACTGAGATTACTTATTGAAAGGGCACTGTGCAGTCAAAATTCAGTTTTTCCTGTGTTTTGATTCATATTATCAGACTGGACTCATGAGACGATAATAATTGTATGGTCATTTAAGACAGAAATGAAAGTAGGGAGGTTGGAAGGGGATGAAGGGGTGGCTGTATGCCGCGACCGTTTAGCATTTCAAAGGTTCGAATCGCATCAGGTCTGAATACCAAATACTGAGAAGTGCTTCTGAATTCTGAATCGGGCCTATTATGCATAAAACAAACAAAATGCTATCATAATTTGTATGGGGTATGATGGCCATTAACTCAAGTTAACCCATGGCAAACATTTTCACTATATTAGCCCACATAGCTGCAAGGATGCACCTTCATGCTAGGTTTAGAATATCACATTTTAGCTTATAGAGACCCCAACTGATTTATAAAACAATCTTACAATTATCTATTTTGGTTTAGAACAAGCAATAATGAAACTTATAACACAAGAAATTTATTTGATTTTGTGAAAATCTTAGTTGAACCTAACTTGCTTACCACTTACCTGCTTACCTAGCAAGATGGCGCCGACAGAGATGGTCACCTCGCTTCGAGTCCTTAGGAAACTATGCAGTATTTTCTTTTTTATGTATTATTTCTTACATTGTTAGCCCAGAAAATCTCAAGTGTTATTACATACAGCCGGGAAGAACTATTGGATATAAGAGCAACGTCAACTTACCAACATTACAACCAGGAATAAAACTTTCCCGAAGCGGATCCTTTGTTCGGACCACCAGCCAAGACGTTGGATCTAATCCCAGAGGCGACCCAAAACAACATCGCCGCAGAAGAGGTAGACGGAGAGGCCTCCTGGTCAGACTTCGAAGGCGTGCACACCACCCACCGCTTCCAAGTATATTACTCGCCAATGTCCAGTCTCTAGACAACAAGGTAGATGAAATTAGCGCAAGGGTTGCCTTCCAGAGAGACATCAGAGATTGTAACATTCTCTGTTTCGCGGAAACATGGCTCTCTCTGGATATGTTGTCAGAGTCAGTACAGCCACCGGGTTTCTTCATGCGTCTCGCCAACAGAAATAAACATCATTCTGGGAAGAAGAAGGGTGGGGTGTATGCTTAATGATTAACGACTCATGGTGTAATCGTAAAAACATACAGGAACTCAAGTCCTTTTGTTCACCTGACCTAGAATGACTAACAATATAATGGCGACCATATTATCTCTCAGGAGAGTTCTCATCGGTTATTGTCACAGCCGTGTATATCCCCCCTCAAGCAGATACCACGTTGGCCCTCAAGGAACGTCACTGGACTCTATATAAACTGGAAACCATATATCCTAAGGCTGCATTTATTGTAGTTTTGGATTTTAACGAAGCAAATTTGAGAACAAGGCTACCTAAATTCTATCAGCATATTGATTGTAGCAATACGCTGGATCACTGCTCCTCTAACTTCTGCGATACATAGAAGACCCTCCCCCGCCATTTTGCTACTACCGTCCTATATGCAGCAACTCAAACAGGATGCACCCGTGACAAGAACAATTCAACGCTGGTCTGACCAATCGGAATCCACGCTTCAAGATTGTTTTGATCACGCAGACTGGGAAATGTTCCGGGCAGCCTCAGAGAATAACATCGATTTATACGCTGATTCGGTGAGTGAGTTTATAAGGAAGTGTATTGGAGATGTTGTACCCACTGTGACTATTAAAACCTAGCTTAATAACCAGAAACTGTGGATAGTTGGCAGCCCCCAACTATCCACAGGAAGTGCCAACCATCGCATTTAACCATGGAAAGATGACTGGGAATAGAGACTAGTCAAGGATCATATCACCTCCACCTTACATGAACCCTAGAACCACTTCAGTTTGCATACTGCCCCAACAGGTCCACAGATGATGCAATCGCCATCACACTGCATACCCATCTGGAATACCTATGTATACTTATATAAGAATGCTGTTCATTGATTACAGCACCATAGTACCCTTCAAGCTCATCATTAAGCTTGAGGCCTTGGGTCTCAACGACGCCCTGTGCAATTTGGTCCTGGACTTTCTGACGGGCGGCCCCCAGGTTGTGAAAGGTAGGAAACAACATCTTCAACACTGGGGCCCCACAAGGGTGCATGCTCATCCCCCTGCTGTACTCCCTGTTCACCCATGACTGCGTGGCCGTGCACGCCTCCAAATTAATCATCAAGTTTGCAGACAACACAACAGTAGTGGGCTTGACTACCAACAATGACGAGCCTACATGGGGGTGCTGAGGGCACTCGGATTGAGGTGTCAGGAAAACAACCTCTCACTCAACGTCAACAAAACAAAGGAGATGATCGTGGACTTCAGGAAACAGTAGAGGGAGCACCCCCATCCACATCAACGAGACAGCAGTGGAGAAGGTAGAAAGTTTTAAGTTCCTCAGCGTACACATCACGGACAAACTGAAATGGTCCACCCACACAGACAGTGTGGTGAAGGCGCAACAGTGCCTCTTCAACCTCAGAAATTTGGCTTGTCACCTAAAACCCTCACAAACCTTTACAGATGCACAATTGAGAGCATCCTGTCGGGCTGTATCACCGCCTGGTATGGCAACTGCACCACCCTCAACCTTATGGCTCTCCAGAGGGTGGTGCACATCATGCATCACCGGGGGCAAACTACCTGCCCTCCAGGATACCTACAGCACCCGATGTCACAGGAATGCCAAAAAGATCCTCAAGTACATCAACCATCCGAGCCACTGCCTGTTCACCCCGCTACCATCCAGAAGGCGAGGTCAGTACAGGTGCATTAAAGCTGTGACCGAGAGACTGAAAAACAGCTTCTCTCTCAAGGCAATCAGACTGTTAAACAGCCATCATAACACAAAGAGGCTGCTAATTACATACAGACTTGAATCATTGGCCACTTTAATAAATGGATCACTAGTCACTTTAATAATGTTTACATATCTTCCATTACTCATCTCATATGTATATACTGTATTTTATACCATCTATTGCATCTTGCCTATGCCACTCAGACATCACTCATCCATATATTTATAGGCACATATTCTTATTCCATCCCTTTAGATTTGTGTGTATTAGGTATCTGTTGTGGAATTTTTAGATTACTTTTTATTTATCTTATTTTACCTTTATTTAACTAGGCACGTCAGTTAAGAACAAATTCTTATTTTCAATGACAGCCTAGGAACAGTGCCCCTGAACTGCCTTGTTCAGGGGCAGAACGACAGATTTGTACCTTGTCGGCTCAGGGATTCGAACTTGCAACCTTTCGGTTACTAGCCCAACGCTCTAGGCTACCCTGCCGCCCCTGTTAGATATTACTGCACTCTCAGAACTAGAAGTACAAGCATTTCACTACACTCACATTAACGTCTGTTAACCATGTTTATGTGATCAATAAAATTTGTTTCGATTTAATTTTACTTTTTCCATGTGGTCTCTTCCTTCACAGACTCCATGTAATTATGACCTCTTCCTACATATTTGGTGACATTATTCATTTTGTGTATGGTTTCCTAGAAACAATGTACAAATGTACTTACTGTGACTGAGATATGTGGTTGTCCCACCTAGCTATCTTAAGATGAATGCACTAATTTTTAGTTGCTCTGGATATGAGCATCTGCTAAATGACAAAAATGTTACTGTAAAAACAAGAGGTGGCTAACTAACCCTTTGGCTCAACTTATGCCACTCTCCCCTACACTTAAAAATGTAACCATCTTGTGTCGATAATAAGAACAGCTGAATGTAATGACATCACACCATTAAAAACATATATTTTTTGCAAAAACTTACAGTCTAATAAAAATCAAGTTTGCTTTACCTATTTAGGCAAATTGGATATTCATAAATTGGCGACAGTCTGTATGCCCTCCCACCTATCTGTTTCATGTCTCAGGTAACCCGCAGAAGCCAGCATGGATAGAATGCCACAGTCTGTGCCATGGTGAAGCAATTGGATGGTGAAACTTGCATCCAGCTAACCAGAAAAGCAAGGCAAAGCAATTCAGCCAGTCTTGGAAGGATCCAGCAAAGAAACATTATTTGTATAGTTGAATAAATAGATTTAACAGGCAGTAGGCATTTATAATTAAATGTGGTGTGGAGCTTCATAGTTACTTGTTGACATCACGTGCCTTCAAAAATATTCGGCAATCATAATTTATTTGAAACAGTTTCCATTGACATTTGTCGCAATAATGTTCGACAAAAGAGGAATCCACCCTTGTCAAACGGATACAAATGTTGTTGATCTTTATAAAAGGTCTCCTATATATATCTACCTTTTCCATTACACATGTCGCGACATTGCTTTTGTCAAACAAACCTGGGTCAATAAAAACCTGCCTACTGTGTGGTTAGATAGATCCGTTCTCTGAAGTAAAACCTTGTCACTGGTCTGTAATCATAAATGTTTAGGTCATATATCTATTTCTGTGAGCTTTAGTGACCATCTCTCTGAGTCACAGTGAACCCTGGTCTCCAAAGCAATGTTTATAGCAAGGATGTCCACACTGGCGTACATCATTGTCAATACTGTCTGTGCGTGCCTCACACAATATTCTAAGGGGAAAGGATCAAAACAGGATGAAGAGAGAAGCAGAATGAGGCGACAAGGGCAATTGAGGATAAATGCAATGGAGAAAATACCAGGTTAAGAAAGATTAAAGAAAATAGTGACGAGGAGTAAGGAGATGGCAAGAGTGCTGGTCCCTCCATAGGCCACTACCATAGCTCCCCTGAGCATTCTGCAATTCCTCATGTGTGCTCCAAGTGTTCATTTCTTACCGAGCAGATGTGTAGTGTTAGAACTTCACAGGCCAGTTTGGCTGATGTCAGGGAGAAGGATGAAGTTGTCACTAGACACTGACCTGAGGGCAGTTGTGTCTTTTCCCCCTTAAATGGTTAGATCTGTGTTCAAGGGCAACTTCTACCAGGGGCTGATGTCAGACAGCTCACTGATAGACTGATTGACAGTGATGACACGTTTTTGGGGCACTGCAGATCCTGTCCTTATTAGCGGAATGATCTACAACTGACATGGTCTCTCTGTAGACTACTGTTACAAACCTCATCAAGGCAGCCGGCAAAACATGACTAATCAAATGTCACAGCCATCCAATCACTGATGACAGTATAACACAGCCAGCCAATCACAAATAATTAGATGACACAACTAGCTAATCACTAATTATTGCATGTTAGAAACTTTGTTGACACTGAATGGGAAGTGAAACGACTGAATGTTGCAGATAGAAATAGAATGAAAAGAGCAGACACAATCCTCTAACCCTATTTTATCTGATGGACAATCCTGATTGTTCTACACAATAGTTTTCTATTTGAATGCACTGTAACATCCTTAGTCTTTTCTTTATTTGCATTTCTTTATTTTTGTCTGTGCCTCTTTAGTAGCTTAGATGGGGTTATTTGTTGTCTTTATGTTAGCTTGCTTTTTGCAAGTCAGAACATTTTTCAGAAACACCAGCTCTTTTAGAGCTCCAACAATGTAAAATACTTTACTTGTTTGAGAAGTGGAAATGTGTCACTAGACTCTGCCTTGATCCACCACTTTTGATAATCTTTTCTGATGAGAACTTCCCCAGGCTTTTAAACAGAATGTGAGACGCCTTAGCTCCCGAGGCTACATCCTCCTGAATAGGCTCCTGATGTGTGTGTATATGTTATGGTATGATGTGTGGTCATTTATAAACAATAATCACGTCTCCTCACATTATTTTGATACGACTCGATTTGGAAATATATAACATGTGTAGAACTTCAGTTAATCAGTGGGAAAGTTCAAACTCACTATAATTGTTTTCATTTGGAGGCAAGAGAAATACCCCCAGACTCAGATAAGACATGACATAATTTTAATTCAAGCTTAGTTCCTGTCTGAAAAGGTGGATAATCTTAACTGCCTTTATTAAATACACCATGACAGTATCTCTATCCCTATGGCCGAGTCTTCCACTGCCGGTCAGTCACTATTCTGGCACGGTGATGTGGGTCACTGACTCTCTTATAATCTTTTGTACTTTTTTAACACTTTTGTGTAGACCCGAACCGTAGTTGCTAGAGTCAACATTTTGTTTTCACATTGTTCTTTCCATCTCGGTTCCAGCAACTATAGTTGATGTGTAACCAGGGCAGGCCAGGGCAGTGAAGTTTGGCTGGGCTCAGTCGTGTGAAAAGATTATGAAGCACTTGTTGGGTACTGTACAAACCATCTTGTCCCAACACACTTAATAAATGGCATCCTTCCCTCCTATCTCTTTGTCTCCTATATTCTTGTCTCGGTAACACTTTTCTTGACACGCAGCTTCATAACACTTTATGACACAGTCATGACCATGTCATAATATGCCATAATAGCTGACATAACTTGTTATAACCTGTCATAATATGGTCATAACACTGTCATTACCCATATATTTACAAATGTGACATATATTGCATTATTTTATGACTGGTTATGACACCTACATAAGACTGTCAAAGCCCACAATTATAAAAAAAAAAAAAAAGAATCCCTGCCAAGAAGTTTCCTTTCATTTGAAAGATTGTTTCTTAAGTGCTTTGGTGTTGTCATAATTCATTATTTACAGTCATGTTGTTTTTCATCATATTTTAAATCACTTGCAGAAAATACACTTTATGACACTGTCATGAAGCATTATGACCTTCCTGTGTCACTTTACTTGGATTAAGAAAATACACTTTATGACACTGTCAAGAAGTATTATGACCATCATAATCATATAAGCCATATATGCCCTTATGTCAGTAATCAGTCATAAAGAAGATGTCTTGTCCTGCTCCTGAAATCTTCTCCTGCATTCATCCCAGTCATCAGCAACAGAGCATTGGGGTAGGTGCATGTCTGACATTAATTTGTGCGCAATTACAATAATAAGAATATGTTCAATTTCAGAAAATGTTATATAACATAAATATACTGTTGACAAGTAGGCTATGGTGTAATGGAATGTTTTGCCTTGTGTGGTGGGTTTTGTGGGTTTTGACACTTATGTAGGTGTCATAACCAGCCATAAAATAATGCAATAAATGTCAGAACAAAAAATGTGTCATGACAGTGTTATGACTATATTATGACAGGTTACGTCAGTTGTTATGACATGTTAAGACCGTGTCATAACGTGTTATGACGCTGGCTCAAGTAAATTGTTATCCTTGTCTCTTTGTGCCACCACTGATTTGATAGGATTTGCCCCTAGGTGCTATCATATTACTTTAGGTCCTGGCCCTATATGATATGGCAGATTTGCCCTAAGTATTGGGACAGGGTCATAGTGATTGTTAGGGCAGTGGAGCAAGCCAAACCTACATTGTGGATCATTCAAATGGTTCACAATAGCATTCCAATACAACAACATCTAAATTCAAGATGCCAAAATATATTCCATTTAAAATTAGTGCTTTTTTCATCGTAATAATAACATTTATCCTTTAGATTTTTTTGTATAAAAAACCATGGTGTTCTTACTGAATTGGCTCAACATATTGGCAACATATTATTATCTCCAACGCAGAGACAAGTGTCAATGCAACATAAATATCCAAGACAAGTTTTGAAAAACCATTTAACAACTGTAGACTAAAATTTCCTAATTATGTTATATTTTTTAATCTTTAGAAAATATATAATTGTACTAAGCATATTCAATATTAAGACAATTACTGAGGTACAATATTTTTTAAATATAATTTAGCAATACGAAACCAGGGAGATATTCCAGATATTTGAATTGCTACAACAGAGAGGTGGGGGGAAACTCTTGTCTCCCTGTGCTCTGATTGGTCATCAGCTCAATGCCCATCTCTGGCTAGTGAGAGGAAGGGGGAGGAGTCTGAGGACAGGGTTGTGTTCATTAGGGCACGCAACAGAAACTATTTTAAAATGTTTTGCAACGGAAAACAAAAATGTGTGTTTCTTACTAGTCAAGTCCAAGTAGTCCTGGACATACTGGTCAAGTCCTGGTTCTTCCATTTGAACAAGGCCCGTGACAAGGCCCAGGACAGGGTGGATCACTCCTGTCAGATAGCTGTGTCCCAGAAGACGGTGGTCTGTGTGGAGTAAGGGGGAGGGCCGCCATACTTCTTGGTCCCATTGCTGCTCTTCCTCCAGCTGTGCAAGATGGGCATGCTGTCCTGCTTACACAGGTTGTTGTCTGCTGGCCCCCGGCGGGCCTTGATCTCCCGACACAGGCTGCGCTTCTTCTCAATCATCTCCATCATGGTGCTGTCTCCGCAAGCCCACAGCATGGGAGGGATCATCTGGGGTGAGGAGGGGTGGGGGACAGAGGGTATGAGGGGGTTGCCCAGCATGTTGGTGTTGCCATAGACAGACAGTAGTATTCGAAGAGAGAGACTATGAGTGTAATTCGTCTCGATCAACAGACATGTGCAATCTTACTGGCAAAGTAAGTTGAGTGTAATAAACTCAGTCAATAATATGTGCAGTGCCTAGTGAAAGTCTACACATCCCTTGCACAGCTATCACATTTTTGCTGCCTTAAAATGTAATCTAAAAGGGATTTACATTAGATGTTTTTCCTACATATCTACACAACCTGATCCATATGTTCAATGTGAAAGAAAAAGTAGAGAAAAAATTAACCCAGTTCCTACATTTGAATATAAAAATTGATTTTATTAATCTAAACAATGCTACATTTTATCTCTGGGACCCTCAGGATGACTAATCAGAGCAAGATTACTGACTGTAAGTACATTATTTACCTTCAGAGGTGAATGTATCAAACCAGTTACCGTGATAAAACATTTTGTGCACTCTCCTCAAACAACAGCATGGTATTTGTTCACTGTAATAGCTACTGTATATTGGACAGTTCAGTTAGATGAACAGGAATTTAAGCTTTCTGACCATATAAAGACATGTCTATGTCCCAGGAAATGTTCTTGTTACTTACAACATCATGCTAATCACATTAGCTCAACCATCCCAGTGGAAGGAAACCAATCCCATAGAGGTTATTAAGCTCATTTTTAATCATTTAGCAGATGGTCTTAGTACTGAGTACTGAGTTCATATGTTTTTTTACTGGTCCCCCATGGGAATGGAACCCACAACCTTGGCATTCCAAGCTCCATGCTCTACCAACTGGGCCACACAGGAATAGAAATTTGAACTCACTCTGTGTGCAATAATAGTGTTTAACATGATTCTTTAATTATTTAATGACCATCTCATCTCTGTACCCCACACATACAATTATCTGTAAGGACCCTCCGTCGAGCAGTGAATTTCAATCACAGATTCAACCACAAAGACCAGGGAGGTTTTCCAAAGCCTCACAAAGAAAGGCAGCTATTGGTAGGTAGGGGGAAAAACTGACATTGAAAATCCCTTTGAGCATGGGAAAGTTATTAATTACACTTTGGATGGTTATCAATACATCCAGTCACTACAAAGTTACAGACGTCCTTCCTAACTAAGATGCTGGAGAGTAAGGAAACCACTGAGGGATTTCACCATGAGGCCAATGGTGACTAAAACAGTTTCATAGTTTAATGGCTGTGATAGGAGAAAACTGAGGATGGATCAATAACATTGTAGTTCCTCCGCAACACTAACATAATCGATAGAGTGAAAAGAAGGAAATCTGTAAAGAATAAAAATATTCGAAAACATGCATTGTCTTTGCAACAAGGCACTAAAGTAATACTGCAAGAAATGTGGCAAAGCATTTAACCTTTTTTTCCAGTGCCTTCAGAAAGTATTCAGACCCTTTGACATTTTCCACATTTGTTACGTTCCAGCGTTATTCTAAAATTGATTAAAAACAACTGAGCAATAGGGAGAGACAGGCCTTGATCAGGGAGGTGACCAAGAACCCGATGGTCACTCTGACAGAGCTCTAGAGTTCCTCTGTGGAGATGGGAGTACCTTCCAGAAAGACAAACATCTTTGCACTCCACCAACCAGGCCTTTATGGCCTTTTACTACGGAAGCCACTCCTCAGTAAAAGGCACATGACAGCCTGCTTGGAGTTTGCCAAAAGGTACCTAATGTCTCTCAGACCATGAGAAACAAGATTATCTGGTCTGATGAAACTAAGATTGAACTACATTGCAAGGGAACACTTAAACAACACAATGTAACTCCAAGTCAATCACACTTCTGTGAAATCAAACTGTCCACTTAGGAAGCAACACTGATTGACAATAAATTTCACATGATGTTGTGCAAATGGAATAGACAACAGGTGGAAATTATAGGCAATTAGCAAGACCACAGACCACTTCTCAGTTCCTATGCTTCCTGGCTGATGTTTTGGTCACTTTTGAATGCTGGCGGTGCTTTCACTCTAGTGGTAGCGTGAGACGGAGTCTACAACCCACACAAGTGGCTCAGGTAGTGCAGCTCATCCAGGATGGCACATCAATGCGAGCTGTGGCAAGAAGGTTTGCTGTGTCTGTCAGCGTAGTGTCCAGAGCATGGAGGCGCTACCAGGAGACAGGCCAGTACATCAGGAGACGTGGAGGAGGCCGTAGGAGGGCAACAACCCAGCAGCAGGACCGCTACCTCCGCCTTTGTGCAAGGAGGAGCAGGAGGAGCACTGCCAGAGCCCTGCAAAATGACCTCCAGTTGTGCTTAAAGCCCTACACCGTGCAGGACGTTTGGCATTTACCAGAGAACACCAAGATTGGCAAATTCGCCACTGGCGCCCTGTGCTCTTCACAGATGAAAGCAGGTTCACACTGAGCACATGTGACAGACGTGACAGAGTCTGGAGACGCTGTGGAGAATGTTCTGCTGCCTGCAACATCCTCCAGCATGACCGGTTTGGCGGTGGGTCAGTCATGGTGTGGGGTGGCATTTCTTTGGGGGGCCGCACAGCCCTCCATGTGCTCGCCAGAGGTAGCTTGACTGCCATTAGGTACCGAGATGAGATCCTCAGACCCCTTGTGAGACCATGTGCTGGTGCGGTTGGCCCTGGGTTCCTCCTAATGCAAGACAATGCTAGACCTCATGTGGCTGGAGTGTGTCAGCAGTTCCTGCAAGAGGAAGGCATTGATGCTATGGACTGGCCCGCCCGTTCCCCAGACGTGAATCCAATTGAGCACATCTGGGACATCACGTCTCGCTCCATCCACCAATGCCACGTTGCACCACAGACTGTCCAGGAGTTGGCGGATGCTTTAGTCCAGGTCTGGGAGGAGATCCCTCAGGAGACCATCCGCCACCTCATCAGGAGCATGCCCAGGCGTTGTAGGGAGGTCATACAGGCACGTGGAGGCCACACACACTATTGAGCCTCATTTTGTCTTGTTTTAAGGACATTACATCAAAGTTCGATCAGCCTGTAGTGTGGTTTTCCACTTTAATTTTGAGTGTGACTTCAAATCCAGACCTCCATGGGTTGATAAATTGGATTTCCATTGATTATTTTTGTGTGATTTTGTTGTCAGCACATTCAACTATGTAAAGAAAAAAGTATTTAATAAGATTATTTCATTCATTCAGATCTAGGATGTGTTATTTTAGTGTTCCTTTTATTTTTTGGAGCAGTATATTTGGCCTGAACGCCAAGGGTCACGTCTGGAGGAAACCTGGCACCATCCCTACGGTGAAGCATTGTGGTGGTAGCATCACAATGTGGGGATGTTTTTCAGCAGCAGGGACTGGGAGGATCGAGGCAAAGATGAACGGAGCAAAGTACACAGAGATCCGTGATGAAAACCTGCTCAAGAGCGCTCAGGACCTCAGAAGGGGTCGAATGTTCACCTTCCAACTGGACAACAATCCTAAGAAAACAGACAAGACAACACAGGAGTGGCTTTGGGACAAGTCTCTGAATGTCCTTGAGTGGCACAGCCAGAGCCCAGACATGAACCTGATCAAACATCTCTTGAGAGACCTGAAAATAGCTGTGCAGCAATGCTTCCCATCCAACCTGACAGAGCTTGCGAGGATCTGCAGAGAAGAATGGGAGAACTTCCCAAATACTGGTGCACTAAGCTTGTAGCGTCCTACCCAAGAAGACTCAGTGCTGTAATCACTGGCAAAAGGTTCTTCAACATATTATTGAATAAAGTGTCTTAATTTTTACAATTGAAGTTGGAAGTTAACATACACATTAGCCAAATACATTTAAACTCAGTTTTTCACAATTCCTGACATCTAATCCTAGTAAAAATGGTCTGTTTAACCTCTTGTCGTTCGCCTAGGATAGGGGGCGCTACAGCGATTTTTGAAAAAAATTTGTGCCCATTTTAAACGGCCTCCTACTCAAACTCAGAAGCTAGGATATGCATATAATTAATACTTGTGGATAGAAAACACCCTAACGTTTCTAAAACTGTTTGAATGGTGTCTATGAGTATAACAGAACTCATATGGCAGTCAAAACCCCGAGACCGATCGTAACAGGAAGTGTAATTCTGAATTGCGGACTCAACTTCATCAGTTTGCCTGTAAATCACACAGTGAGCAATGGTTCATTGAGCACTTCCTATTGCTTCCACTAGATATCCCCAGTCTTTACAAAGTGATTTGAGCCTTCTACTGTGAAAACTGAATGAATGAGACGCAGTGGAACGTGGTCACACGGAGAGGGCCATCACCATTATGACGCCGGCGCCCCTGGCTACCCTCCCCTTTCGAAACGTTTTGAAACACAATGCAATCGTCCCCTTTGAATCTTATTGGAGCTCTGGTTGAAAAAGGCCCTAAAGATTTATGTTATACAACGCCTGACATGTTTGAACGAACCTAAATAAAAAAAAATGCATTTTTTCGAAAGTTGAGTCCCGCGCACGACGGAACTTTTGGTGCAGCCTTCAGAACGCGCTAACAAGAACAAGCTATTGGAACATAAAGGATTAACTTTTTCGAACGAAAATACATTTGTTGTGGACCTGGGTTTCCTAGAAGTGCTTTCTGATGAAGATAATCAAAGGTAAGGGATTATTGACAATAGTATACAAGACTAGATTTGATATGCGATTGTTCCAAGATGGCGCTGACCTGTAACGGTAGCCTATTTTCTGAGTATCGCATCCCCTTTTATCGCAAAGTGTGATTACCCAGTAAAGTTATTTTTAAATCTGGCATTACAGGTGCTTTCAAGAGATATTCATCTATAAATCTTAGAATGACAATATTACATTTTAAAAATGTTTTCAAATAGTAATTTAGTAAATTGTAGCGCTATTTCACCGGATGCATTTGAGGGAAAATAGTTAGTCAACGTTACGCTCCGATGTAAAATGCTGTTTTTATATATAAATATGAACTTTATCGAACAAAAGAATGCATGTATTGTGTAACATGATGTCCTAGGGGTGTCATCTGATGAAGATTGTCAAAGGTTAGTGCTGCATTTAGCTGTTTTTTGGTTATTTGTGATGCATGTGGTTGGTCGGAAAATGGCTATGTGGCTACTTTTACGATATACTCCTCTAACATAATCTAATGTTTTGCTTTTGCTGTAAAGCCTTTTTGAAATCGGACAACGTGGTTCGATTCAGGAGAGGTGTATCTATAAAACGATATAACATAGTCCTATATTTGAAAAAAATATGTATTAAATTTCGTTATGCTAATGGCGATAGGATTTTTCGCTGGATGTCCGTCCCCGACCAGGGGTTAAGGTCAGTTAGGATCACCTCGTTATTTTATTAAGAATGTGAAATGTCAGAATAATAGTAGAGAGAATTCATCACATTCCCAGTGGGTCAGACGTTTACATACACTCAATAGGTATTTGGTAGCATTGCCTTTAAATTGTATAACTTGGGTCAAATGTTTTGGGTAGCCTTCCACAAGATTCCCACAATAAGTTGGGTGAATTCTGGCCAATTCCTCCTGACAGAGCTGGTGTAACTGAGTCAGGTTTGAAGGCCTCCTTGCTTGCACACTCTTCAGTTCTGCCCACAAATTTTCTATCAGATTGAGGTCAGGGATTTGTGATGGCCACTCCAATACCTTGACTTTGTTGTCCTTAAGCCATTTTGCCACAACTTTGGAAGTATGCTTGGGGTCATTGCCCATTTGGAAGACCCATTTGCGACCAAGCTTTAACTTCCTGACTGATGTCTTGAGATGTTGCTTCAATATATTCACATAATATTCCCTCCACATGATGCCATCTATTTTGTGAAGTGCACCAGTCCCTGCTGCAGCAAAGCACCCCCACAACATGATGATGCCACTCCCGTGCTTCAAGGTTGGGATGGTGTTCTTCGGCTTGCACGATGGTCATTATGGCCAAACAGTTCTATTTTTGTTTCATCAGACCAGAGGACATTTCTCCAAAAAGTATGATCTTTGTCCCCATGTGCAGTTGCAAACCGTAGTCTGTTTTTTTTTGCCGTTTTTTTAGCAGTGGCTTCTTCCTTGCTGAGCGGCCTTTCAGGTTATGACGATATAGGACTCGTTTTACTGTGGATAAAAACACTTTTTCACCCGTTTCCTCCAGCATCTTCACAAGGTCCTTTGCTGTTGTTCTGGGATTGATTTGCACTTTTCGCACCAAATACATTCATCTCTAGGAGACAGAACGCGTCTCCTTCCTGAGCGGTATGGCGGCTGCGTGGTCCCATGGTATTTATACTTGCATACTATTGTTTGTACAGATGAACGTGGTGCCTTCAGGTGTTTGGAAATTGCTCCCAAGGATGAACCAGACTTGTGGAGGTCTACAATTTTCTTTCTGAGGTCTTGTCTGATTTCTTTTGATTTTCGCATTATGTCAAGCAAAGAGGCACTGAGTTTGAAGGTTTGCCTTGAAATACATCCACAGGTACACCTCCAATAGACTCAAATTATGTCAATTAGCCTATCAGAAGCCTCTAAAGTATGACATCATTTTCTGGAATTTTCCAAGCTGTTTAAAGGCACAGTCAACTTAGTGTATGTAAACTTCTGACTGGAATTGTGATACAGTGAATTATAAGTGAAATAATCTGTCTGTAAACAATTATTGGAAAAATTACTTGTGTCATGCACAAAGTAGATGTCCTAACCAACTTGCCAAAACTATAGTTTGTTAACAAGACATTTGTGGAGTGGTTGAAAAACTTGTAATGACTCCAACTTAAGTGTATGTAAACTTCCAACTTCAACTGTATATCATAGCATTGATAGTTTTTGAAACTACACTTGAAGAAACTTTTAAAGTTCTCGAAATGTTCCGGATTGACTGACAATCATGTCTTAAAGTATTGATAGACTGTCATTTCTCTTTGCTTATTTGCGCTGTTCTTGCTTTAAAAAGGAATTGGTATTTTACCAAATAGGACTATCTTCTGTATACCAACCCCACCTTGTCACAACACAACTGTGAACCAAGATGGCGTAGCAGTGCAGACGTGGTTTGTCGTCCTTTCGTTGACTTTTTGACTTTTTCATTTTTTTTGTATATATTCCAATTTATTTTATATCTCTTTTACCATTTTTTAATTAAATATACCTTCCGGTAACCCGCCTCACTCAGTGTGACACGGATCCGCAATTTATTTTAGACCTTATAGCCAAAACTTGCATCAGAGGCTAGCCAGCTACTTAGCTATTAGCTATTTAGTCATTGTTAGCCACTGCTAGCAACCTTTACCCTCTGCTCAGACACCAGCCGTTTTTTAGCCTGGATAATACCTGCCAGCCTCGGACCGTTTTTCTCCACTACAACGCCGGATTCCTGCCGTAAACCCTGGACCATTGATCATCACAGCTAGCTAGCTGCCACTGAGTGACCCAGCCCCAAAGCTAGCCCTGAGCCAGGCGAATCTCCGGGCCAGCAAACGTAATTACCACAACTACAATACCTCTTTCGCTATCTGGCTCGGTCCCTTCGTCAACACGGCGCCCCGCCGTACTGGTCCGCAGACGTAATTCCATCAGCTGTGCCTTCAACCGGCTTTTGCCGGACGTCGGAGCAGACGCTTCTACTTACCCCAGACTGCTAACTTTAAACGCCGTGTCTCCCACGTGCTAGCGTAGCAACGACTACCCCGCGGCTTCCCTGTTCCATCTATTGCTGTACACTGGACCCTATGATAACTTGGCTACATAGCTGATGCCTGCTGGACTGTTCATTTATCATGGTGCTCCACTTTGTTTACCTTTGTTTATCTGTCGGCCCTAGCCTCGAACTCAGGCCCTGTGTGTAGTTAACTGACCCTCTCTGCCCATTCATCGCCATTTTACCTGTTGTTGTTGTCTTAGCTGATTAGCTGTTGTTGTCTTACGCGTTGTTGTCTTAGCTAGCTCTCCCAATCAACACCTGTGATTGCTTTATGCCTCGCTTTATGTCTCTCTCAAATGTCAATTTGCCTTGTATACTGTTGTTTAGGATAATTATCATTGTTCTAGTTTACTGCGGAGCCACTAGTCCATCTCAGCATGCCTCAGATACATCTTTTGTCCCACCTCCCACACATGCGGTGACCCCAGTATAACCAGGGTGTCCAGAGATGCAACCTCTCTTATCATCACTCAGTGCCTGGGCTTACATCCATTGTACCCGCACCCCACCATACTCCTGTCTGCACATTATGCCCTGAATCTATTCTACCACGCCCAGAAATCTGCTCCTTTTATTCTCTGACCCCAATGCACCACACAACCAGTTTTGCTAGCATTTAGCCGTACCCTCATCCTACTCCTCCTCTGTTCCTCGGGTGATGTGGAGGCTAACCCAGGCCCTGCGTGTCCCCAGGCACTCTCATTTGTTGACTTCTGTAATCGAAAAAGCCTTGGTTTCATGCATGTTAACATCAGAAGCCTCCTCCCTAAGTTTGTTTTACTCACTGCTTTAGCACAGTCCGCCAACCCTGATGTCCTTGCAGTGTCTGAATCCTGGCTTAGGAAGGCCACCAACAATTTTGAGATTTCCATACCCAACTACAACATTTTCCGTCAAGATAGAACTGCCAAAGGGGGAGGAGTTGCAATCTACTGCAGAGATAGCTTGCAAAGTTCTGTCATACTTTCCAGGTCTATGCCAAAACAGTTTGAACTTCTAATTTTAAAAATGAATCTCTCCAGAAATAAGTCTCTCACTGTTGTCCCCTGTTATAGACCCCCTCAGCTCCCAGCTGTGCCCTGGACACCATATGTGAATTGGTTGCCCCCCATCTATCTTCAGAGTTTGTTCTGTTAGGTGACCTAAACTTGGATATGCTTAACACCCCAGCAGTCCTACAATCTAAGCTAGATGCCTTCAATCTCACAAAAATGATCAAGGAAACCACCAGGTACAACCCTAAATCTGTAAACATGGGCACCCTCATAGATATTATCCTGACCAACTTGCCCTCCAAATACTCCTCTGCTGTTTTCAATCAGGATCTCAGCGATCACTGCCTCATTGCCTGCATCCGCTATGGGTCCGCGGTCAAACGACCACCCATCATCACTATCAAACGCTCCCTAAAACACTTCAGCAAGCAGGCCTTTCTAATCAACCTGGCCCGGGTATCCTGGAAGGATATTGACCTTATCCCGTCAGTCGAGGATGCCTGGTCGTTCTTTAAAAGTAATTTCCTCACCATCTTAAATAAGCATGCCCCTTTCAAAAAAATGTAGAACTAAGAACAGATATAGCCCTTGGTTCACTCCAGACCTGACTGCCCTTGACCAGCACAAAAACATCCTGTGGCGGACTGCAATAGCATCGAATAGTCCCCACGATATGCAACTGTTCAGGGAAGTCAGGAATCAATACACAAAGTCAGTCAGGAAAGGAAAGGCTAGCTTTTTCAAGCAGAAATGTGCATCCTGTAGCTCTAACTCCAAAACGTTTTGGGACACTGTAAAGTCCATGGAGAACAAAAGCACCTCCTCCCAGCTGCCCACTGCACTGAGGCTAGGCAACACGGTCACCACCGATAAATCCATGATAATTGAAAAATTCTATAAGCATTACTCTACGGCTGGCCATGCTTTCCTCCTGGCTACCCCAACCCCGGCCAACAGCTACGCACCCCCCGCAGCTACTTGCCCGAGCCTCCACAGCTTCTCCTTCACCCAAATCCAGATCACAGATGTTCTGAAAGAGCTGCAAAACCTTGACCCGTACAAATCAGCTGGGCTAGACAATCTGGACCCTCTCTTTCTAAAATTATCCGCCGCCATTGTTGCAACCCCTATTACCAGTCTGTTCAAGATCTCTTTCGTATCGTCTGAGATCCCTAAAGATTGGAAAGTTGCCACGGTCATCCCCCTCTTCAAAGGGTTTGACACTCTAGACCCAAACTGTTATAGACCTAAATCCATCCTGCCCTGCCTTCCTAAAGTCTTCGAAAGCCAAGTTAATAAACAGACCACTGACCATTTCGAATCCCACCGTACTTCTCTGCTGTGCAATCCGGTTTCCGAGCTGGTCATGGGTGCACCTCAGCCACGCTCAAGGTACTAAACGATATCATAACCGCCATCGATAAAAGACAGTACTGTGCAGCCATCTTCATCGACCTGGCCAAGGCTTTCGACTCTGTCAATCACCGTTTTCTTATCGGCAGACTTAATAGCCTTGGTTTCTCAAATGACTGCCTCGCCTGGTTCACCAACTACTTTGCAGACAGAGTTCAGTGTGTCAAATCAGAGGGCCTGTTGTCCGGAACTCTGGCAGTCTCTATGGGGGTACCACAGGGGATAATTCTCGGGCCAACTCTTTTCTCTGTATATATCAACAATGTCGCTCTTGCTGCGGTTGATTCTCTGATCCACCTCTATGCAGATGACACCATTCTGTGTACATCTGACCCTTCTTTGGACACTGTGTTAACCTGTTAGGGCTAGGGGGCAGTATTGACACGGCTGGATAAAAAACATACCCGATTTAATCTGGTTACCACTCCTACCCAGTAACTAGAATATGCATATACTTATTACAAATGGATAGAAAACACCCTAAATTTTCTAAAACTGTTTGAATGGTGTCTGTGAGTATAACAGAACTCAAATGGCAGGTCAAAACCTGAGAGATTCCTTTACAGGAAGTGGCCTGTCTGACCATTTCTTGAACTTCTTTTCCATCTCTATCATTTACTAAGGATCTCTGCTCTAACGTGACACTTCCCACGTCGTCCATAGGCGCTCAGAGCCCGGGAAAAAACAGAATGTCGTCATTCCAGCCCCAGGCTGAAACACATTATCGCCTTTCTCAAGTGGCCGATCAAGGGACACTGGGCTTATGCGCGTGACCCGACCGCCCCCGCCTTTGGGATTTTTTCCTCTGTTTGCCGAAAAGGAGATTCCCTGTCGGAATATTATCGCTTTTCTACGAGAAAAATGGCGTAAAAATGGATTTTAAACAGCGGTTGACATGCTTCGAAGTACGGTAATGGAATATTTAGAATTTTATTGTCACGAATTGCGCCATGCGCGCGACACTTCTTTACTATTTCGGATAGTGTCTGGAACGCATGAACAAAACGCCGCTATTCGGATATAACGATGGATTATTTTGGACCAAACCAACATTTGTTATTGAAGTAGCAGTCCTGGGTGTGCATTCTGACGAAGACAACAAAAGGTAATCAAACTTTTATAATAGTAAATATGATTATGGTGAGTGCTAAACTTGCCGGGTGTCTAAATAGCGAGCCCGTGATGCCTGGGCTATGTACTGAGAATATTGCAAAATGTGCTTTCACCAAAAAGCTATTTTAAAATCGGACATATCGAGTGCATAGAGGAGGTCTGTATCTATAATTCTTAAAATAATTGTTATGCTTTTTGTGAACGTTTATCGTGAGTAATTTAGTAAAATGTTAGCGAATTCCCCGGAAGTTTGCGGGGGGTATGCTAGTTCTGAACGTCACATGCTAATGTAAAAAGCTGGTTTTTGATATAAATATGAACTTGATTGAACAAAACATGCATGTATTGTATAACATAATGTCCTAGGGTTGTCATCTGATGAAGATCATCAAAGGTGAGTGCTGCATTTAGCTGTCTTCTGGGTTTTGGTGACATTATATGCTGGCTTGAAAAATGGGTGTCTGATTATTTCTGGCTTGGTACTCTGCTGACATAATCTAATGTTTTGCTTTCGTTGTAAAGCCTTTTTGAAATCGGACAGTGTGGTTAGATTAACGAGAGTCTTGTCTTTAAATAGCTGTAAAATAGTCATATGTTTGAGAAATTGAAGTAATAGGATTTTTACGGTTTTGAAAATCGCGCCACAGGCTGCCAGTGGCTGTTACGTAGGTGGGACGCTAGCCCATAGAGGTTAACTAACCTCCAAACGAGCTTCAATGCTATACAACACTCCTTCCGTGGCCTCCAACTGCTCTTAAACGCTAGGAAAACCAAATGCATGGTTTTCAACCATTCGCTGCCTGCACCCGCCCGCCCGACTAGCATCACTACTCTGGACGGTTCTGACCTAAAATACGTGGACATCTACAAATACCTAGGTGTCTGGCTAGACTGTAAACTCTCCTTCCAGACTCATATTAAACATCTCCAATCCAAAATCAAATCTAGAATTGGCTTCCTATTTCACAACAAAGCCTCCTTCACTCATGCCACCAAACTTACCCTAGTAAAACTGACTATCCTACCGATCCTCGACTTTGGCGATGTCATCTACAAAATAGCTTCCAATACTCTACTCAGCAAATTGGATGTAGTCTATCACAGTGCCATCCGTTTTGTTACCAAAGCACCTTATACCACCCACCACTGCAACCTGTAGGTTCTAGTCGGCTGGCCCTCGCTACATATTCGTCACCAGACCCACTGGCTCCAGGTCATCTATAAGTCTATGCTAGGTAAAGCGTCTTATCTCAGCTCACTGGTCACGATAACAACACCCACCCGTAGCACACGCTCCAGCAGGTATATCTCACTGGACATCCCCAAAGCCAACACCTCTTTGGACGCCTTTCCTTCCAGTTCTCTGCTGCCTTCCCTGTAGCTCAGTTGGTAGAGCATGGTGTTTGCAACGCCAGGGTTGTGGGTTCGATTCCCACGGGGGGCCAGCACAGAAAAAAATGTATGAAATGTATGCATTCACTACTGTAAGTCGCTCTGGATAAGAGCGTCTGCTAAATGACTAAAATGTAAAATGTAAAAAATGGAACGAATTGCAAAAATCGCTGAAGCTGGAGACTTACATTTCCCTCACTAACTTTAAACATCAGCTATCTGAGCAGCTAACCGATCGCTGCAGCTGTACATAGTCCATCTGTAAATAGCCCACGAAATATACCTACCTCATCCCCATATTGTTTTTATTTACTTTGCTGCTGTTTTGCACACCAGTATCACTACTTACACACCATCATCTGCTCATCATCATCTGCTCATCTATCACTCCAGTGTTAATCTGCTAAATTGTAATTACTTTGCTACTATGGCCTATTTATTGCCTTACCCCCTCATGCCATTTGCACACACTGTATATAGACTTTCTTTTTTTCTATTGTGTTATTGACTGTACACTTGTTTATTCCATGTGTAACTCTGTGTTGTTGTTTCTGTCGCACTGCTTTGCTTTATCTTGGGCAGGTCGCAGTTGTAAATGAGAACTTGTTCTCAACTAGCTTACCTGGTTAAATATAGGTGAAATAAAATTTCAAAAATAAATAAAAAACTGATTGGCTCAAACGCATTAAGAAGGAAAGAAATTCCACAAATTAACTTTTAACAAGGCACACCTGTTAATTGAAATGCATTCCAGATGACTACCTCATGAAGCTGGTTGAGAGAATGCCAAGAGTGTGCAAAGGTGTCACCAAGGTAAAGGGTGGCTACATTTGAAGAATCTCAAATATAAAACATATTTTGATTTGTTTAACCTCTATGGGCTAGGTGGGACGCTTGCCACTGCCAGCCTGTGGCGCGATTTTCAAAACCTTAAAAATCCTATTACTTCAATTTCTCAAACATATGACTATTTTACAGCCATTTAAAGACAAGACTCTCGTTAATCTAACCACACTGTCCGATTTCAAAAAGGCTTTACAACGAAAGCAAAACATTAGATTATGTCAGCAGAGTACCAAGCCAGAAATAATCAGACACCCATTTTTCAAGCCAGCATATAATGTCACCAAAACCCAGAAGACAGCTAAATGCAGCACTCACCTTTGATGATCTTCATCAGATGACAACCCTAGGACATTATGTTATACAATACATGCATGTTTTGTTCAATCAAGTTCATATTTATATCAAAAACCAGCTTTTTACATTAGCATGTGACGTTCAGAACTAGCATACCCCCCGCAAACTTCTGGGGAATTCGCTAACATTTTACTAAATTACTCACGATAAACGTTCACAAAAAGCATAACAATTATTTTAAGAATTATAGATACAGACCTCCTCTATGCACTCGATATGTCCGATTTTAAAATAGCTTTTTGGTGAAAGCACATTTTGCAATATTCTAAGTACATAGCCCAGGCATCACGGGCTCGCTATTTAGACACCCGGCAAGTTTAGCACTCACCATAATCATATTTACTATTATAAAAGTTTGATTACCTTTTGTTGTCTTCGTCAGAATGCACACCCAGGACTGCTACTTCAATAACAAATGTTGGTTTGGTCCAAAATAATCCATCGTTATATCCGAATAGCGGCGTTTTGTTCGTGCGTTCCAGACACTATCCGAAATAGTAAAGAAGTGTCGCGCGCATGGCGCAATTCGTGACAATAAAAATCTAAATATTCCATTACCGTACTTCGAAGCATGTCAACCGCTGTTTAAAATCAATTTTTACGACATTTTTCTCGTAGAAAAGCGATAATATTCCGACAGGGAATCTCCTTTTCGGCAAACAGAGGAAAAAATCCCAAAGGCGGGGGCGGTCGGGTCACGCGCATAAGCCCAGTGTCCCTTGATCGGCCACTTGAGAAAGGCGATAATGTGTTTCAGCCTGGGGCTGGAATGACGACATTCTGTTTTTTCCCGGGCTCTGAGCGCCTATGGACGACGTGGGAAGTGTCACGTTAGAGCAGAGATCCTTAGTAAATGATAGAGATGGAAAAGAAGTTCAAGAAATGGTCAGACAGGCCACTTCCTGTAAAGGAATCTCTCAGGTTTTGACCTGCCATTTGAGTTCTGTTATACTCACAGACACCATTCAAACAGTTTTAGAAAATTTAGGGTGTTTTCTATCCATATGTAATAAGTATATGCATATTCTAGTTACTGGGTAGGAGTGGTAACCAGATTAAATCGGGTATGTTTTTTATCCAGCCGTGTCAATACTGCCCCCTAGCCCTAACAGGTTAACACTTTTTTACTACATGATTCCATATGTTTTATTGCATAGTTTTGATGTCTTCATTATTATTATACTATGTAGAAAATAGTAAAAATAAAGACAAACCCTTGAATGAGTAGGTGTGTCAAATCTTTTGACTGGTACTGTGTCTATATTTATTTTGATCCTGACAAACTCATCTTTCCCTGCCGGTGACAAGCATACACATAATATAATGCTGCCAATACATTACTTAAAAATACAGAGGGGTTCACTCTGTGATGTGTTTTATTGAATTTGTCCCAAACCTGAAGGCAAAAAGTGTATTTGTTTGCCATGTTGTCTTGCAGTATTACTTAAGGACCTTTTTGCAAACATAATGGATGATTTGAAATCGATTTGCTTTAATGCAGGCTTCCTTCTTTTCATGTTGTCATACTGGCCAGCAATGTGGAGTGAATGTCATATTGTTGATCCTTTTTGTGGTGGTAGCATTATGTTTTGGGTATGCTTGTCACTGGCTGGTGGCTGTAGAGTTTGAAAGGATCAAAAGAATAAGAAAGGAGCAAAGCACAGGTAAAAAGCTAGAGGAAAATGTGCCTCAGTCTTCTGAATACATGTTCTGAACCCTGGGATAAAGTTGTATTTTTCAGTTGGACAATTACACAAATGTTATGCCAAAGATAACAGAGTTGTTGAGTGTTCCTGAGGGGTCCATTCTCAGTCCTGACATTACAACTGCTTGAAAAGGTTTGAATATTGCCGTCCAATAATGATTCCCAACCAAATCTACCGAGCTTCAGCAATTTTGACAAAAAACAACGGATATACACTGAGTCTACAAAACATAAGGTACACCTTCCTAATATTGAGTTGCACCTTTTTTTGCCACGAGGACCTCTTTAATTCATCGGGGATGGACTCTACAATGTGTTGAAAGCTTTCCACAGGGATTCTGGCCCATGCCAACTCCAATGCTTCCCACAGTTGTGTTAAGTTGACTGGATGTCCTTTGGGTGTTGGACCATTGTTGATGCACATGTCAAACTGTTGAGCATGAAAAACCCATCAGTGTTGCAGTTCTTGACACACTCAAACCGGTGCGCCTGGCACCTACTACTATACCCTGTTCGAAGGCACTTAAATCTTGTGTTTTGCCCTTTCACCCTCTGAATGCCACACATACACAATCCATGTCTCAGTTGTCTCGAGGCTTAAAAATCCTTATTTAACCTATCTCCTCCCATTAATCTACACTGAGGTAGATTTAACTAGGGAAATCAATAAGGGATCATAGCTTTCACCTGGGAAAAATCAAATTGAATCAATTTTTAGATAACATTTTAAGGCAGCAAAATGTGACAATTCTGACAGGGGTGTGTAGACTTTCACTAGACACTGTATTTGTATGATAGATGTATGTGTCCTGAAGTGTGTGTTGTTGGTGTCTGGAAAGTGTACAAATTGTGAGTAGTCTAGGTCAGTGGTTTTTAACCTGTGTACCGCGACACACTGGTGTGACTTGAGGAACTCTCAGGTGTGCCGCAAAACTTTTCCTAATTTTGATACTTTTTTGGAACACTCTTATAACACTTATAAATGTGACCTGTGGAATGAACATGGGATTTTGACTTGGGAGCACCAGTACCACTTTCAGTCATGGCCAAAAGTTTTGAGAATGACACAAATATTAATTTCCACAAAGTATGCAGCTTCAGTGTCTTTAGATATTTTTGTCAGATGTTACTATGGAATACTGAAGTATAATTACCAGCATTTCATAAGTGTCAAAGACTTTTATTGACAATTACATGAAGTTGATGCAAAGAGTCAATATTTGCAGTGTTGACCCTTCTTTTTCAAGACCTCTGCAATCCGCCCTGGCATGCTGTCAATTAAATTCTGGGCCACATCCTGACTGATGGCAGCCCATTTTTGCATAATCAATGCTTGGAGTTTGTCAGAATTTGTTTAGTTTTTTTGTCCACCCACCTCTTGACCACAAGTTCTCAATGGGATTAAGGTCTGGGGAGTTTCCTGGCCATGGACCAAAAATACCAATGTTTTGTTCCCCGAGCCACTTAGTTAGCACTTTTGCCTTATGGCAAGGTGCTCCGTCATGCTGGGAAAAGGCATTGTTCGTCACCAAACTGTTCCTGGATGGTTGGGAGAAGTTGCTCTCTGAGGATGTGTTGGTACCATTCTTTATTCATGGCTGTGTTCTTAGGCAAAATTGTGAGTGAGCCCACTCCCTTGGCTGAGAAGCAACCCCACACATGAATGGTCTCAGGATGCTTTACTGTTGGCATGACACAGGACTGATGATAGCACTCACCTTGTCTTCTCCGGACAAGCTTTTTTCCAGATGCCCCAAACAATCGGAAAGGGGATTCATCAGAGAAAATGACTTTACCCCAGTCCTCAGCAGTCCAATCCCTGTACCTTTTGCAGAATATCAGTCTGTCCCTGATGTTTTTCCTGGAGAGAAGTGGCTTCTTTGCTGCCCTTCTTGACACCAGGTCATCCTCCAAAAGTCTTCGCCTCACTGTGCGTGCAGATGCACTCACACCTGCCTGCCGCCATTCCTGAGCAAGATCTTTACTGGTGGTGCTCCGATCCCGCAGCTGAATCAACTTTAGGAGACGGTCTTGGCGCTTGCTGGACTTTCTTGGGCGCCCTGAAGCCTTCTTCACAACAATTGAACCGCTCTCCCTGAAGTTCTTGATGACACGATAAATGCTTGATTTAGGTGCAATCTTACTGGCAGCAATATCCTTGCCTGTGAAGCCCTTTTTGTGCAAAGCAATGATGACGGCATGTGTTTCCTTGCAGGTAACCATGGTTGACAGAGGAAGAACAATGATTCCAAGCACCACCCTCGTTTTGAAGCTTCCAGTCTGTTATTCGAACTCAATCAGCATGACAGAGTGATCTCCAGCCTTGTCCTCGTCAACACTCGCACCTGTGTTAACCTGTTAGGGCTAGGGGGCAGTATTGACACGGCTGGATAAAAAACGTACCCGATTTAATCTGGTTACTACTCCTGCCCAGTAACTAGAATATGCATATAATTATTGGCTTTGTATAGAAAACACTCCAAAGTTTCTAAAACTGTTTGAATGGTGTCTGTGAGTATAACAGAACACAAATGGCAGGTCAAAACCTGAGAAGATTCTGTACAGGAAGTACCCTGTCTGACCATTTCTTGGCCTTCTTTGCCATCTCTATCCATTACAAAGGATCTCTGCTGTTACGTGACACTTCCTACGGCTCACATGGGCTCTCAGAAGGCGGCAAAAAGCTGAATCGTGGCTTTGCAGGCTCTGGCTGAAACAAAGTAGCACGTTTGGGTAGTGGCTGGTTACAGTACTGTGAGACTCAGGCTTGTGCCCGCGTCGACAGAATGCTTTGTTTTCTTTCCTCTGTTTACCTAAACGGAGATTCCCGGTCGGAATATTATCGCTTTTTTACGAGAAAAATGGCATAAAAATGGATTTTAAACAGCGGTTGACATGCTTCGAAGTACGGTAATGGAATATTTAGATTTTTTTTGTCACGAATTGCGCCATGCTCGTAACCCTGATTTACCATTTCGGATAGTGTCTGGAACGCACGAACAAAACGCCGCTATTTGGATATAATGATGGATTATTTTGGACCAAACCAACATTTGTTATTGAAGTAGCAGTCCTGGGAGTGCATTCTGACGAAGACAACAAAGGTAATCAAACTTTTGCAATAGTAAATCTGACTTTGGTCAGGGCTAAACTTGGTCGGTGTCTAAATGGCTAGCCGTGATGGCTGGGCTATCTACTGAGAATATTGCAAAATGTGCTTTCACCGAAAAGCTATTTTAAAATCGGACACCTCGATTGCACAAAAGAATTCTGTATCTATAATTCTTAGAAAAATTGTTATGTTTTTTGTGAACGTTTATCGTGAGTAATTTAGTAAATTGTTAGTAAATTCCCCGGAAGTTTGCGGGGGGTATGCTAGTTCTGAACGTCACATGCTAATGTAAAAAGCTGGTTTTTGATATAAATATGAACTTGATTGAACAAAACATGCATGTATTGTATAACATAATGTCCTAGGTGTGTCATCTGATGAAGATCATCAAAGGTTAGTGCTGCATTTAGCTGTCTTCTGGGTTTTTGTGACATTATATGCTAGCTTGAAAAATGGGTGTCTGATTATTTCTGGCTGGGTACTCTGCTGACATAATCTAATGTTTTGCTTTCGTTGTAAAGCCTTTTTGAAATCGGACGATGTGGTTAGATTAACGAGAGTCTTGTCTTTAAAATGCTGTAAAATAGTCATATGTTTGAGAAATTGAAGTAATAGCATTTCTAAGGTATTTGAAAATCGCGCCACGGGATTCAACTGGCTGTTGCGTAGGTGGGACGAATTCGTCCCGCCTAGCCCAGAGAGGTTAACGAAAGAATCACTGACATGATGTCAGCTGGTCCTTTTGTGGCAGGGCTGAAATGCAGTGGAAATGTTTTTGGGGGATTCAGTTCATTTGCATGGCAAAGAGGGACTTTGCAATTAATTGCAATTTATCTGATCACTCTTCATAACATTCTGGAGTATATGCAAATTGGCATCATACAAACTGAGGCAGCAGACTTTGTGAAAATTAATATTTGTGTCATTCAAAACTTTTGGCCACGACTGTAGACAATACATTGAATGGCACACATGGTTGCATCTGTATCGTTGTTTCAAGTCTGATGCGCTGGAGCTGTTATTACATTTGTATCATTTGAGGGGCACACAACAAGCATGGTCTTTAGTATAATTTCACTTCTCCTTGAGAACCCTTTGCACAGGCAAGTCTGACAAGGCTTAGCAGTACCACAGCCTCGACCAAAGAAACAAACGGAGCATGGCTTTGTGTTTATGGTTGCACCTTTACAATGCCAAAAACCTCTCATCTCTAGACTTTTCCGTTCAAAAGTAAGATCTATTTTACTGGAGCTACCAGAGTTTTTCTTTCTATTGGAGATTTGCAGGCCGCTTTTAAATGGTTCCGCACAAATTAAACATGAGTAAGGAACTATGAAAATAGTTTAAATAAACCCTATTTATTCAATGAATTAATTTTTTTGACAGAAAATGGATTATTTGCAGTATGGATCAGATTACCACTAAATAAATGATTAGGAAAAGTTTAGGTGTACCACAGAATGTTTTATCCCATCAAGGTGTGCCACGTTTAAGAAAGGGTTGGGAACCAATGGTCTAGGTTTATGTTATAGACAAGTAGAAAATAGTTGGTAGTGAGTGCTACTACTTTCCTAATGTTAAGGAAAGGTACAGACAGTAGTGTTTGTTGAATGAGACCACAAGTCTATGATAATGTGTGTATTGTCTTGGTAGATGTGTTGGTTGTGAAGTGTGTGTTGATTTTGTCTGAAAAGAGCAGGTATATATTATCAGTAGCCTACGTAGTTTAGGTGTGTATAACACTATGTGATGTATTGATGTGTATAAGACTGTCCTCCTTTCCATGAACAGTAAAACACAGTGTCATCGTTGATCAAGGCTTAAATAACAGTAAATTCATGTGTAGACATTACGGTAATCAAATATTCAATTATTCAGATAGGAAGTTAAGCAGTGTTTATCTAATTGTGAAACATGGCCCACTGCATGTTCATACACACAAACACACAAATACACAAACATGCACACAGAGAGACGTTCATTTGAAAACACACATAACAACAAATGCTTTTTCAGCATTCTCACAATATATAGACAAGGACACAGACACAAAAAGGACACAGAAAGGGAGGATTGACAGAAAGATTTGACAAGGTTTTATTTTCTAGGCTTCTGTTTTGATTGGATGACTTTCAGTAGGATAGGCCTTCTATTTTTAGTTAGACTACTTTTTCGAAGAATTGGGGAGTGAGAATGAAGAAGGCTGGGTAGCTTAGTTCTGATTCGTGCAAATGGTTGAGTGACCTGTCATAGTGTGTGTGTGTGTGTGTGTGTGTGTGTGTGTGTGTGTGTGTGTGTGTGTGTGTGTGTGGTGTGTGTATGTTTGTGTGTGTGCATGTTGTTTGTGTATTGTGTGTGTAGCATGTCACTTCTGAAGCGTCATATGCTGCCTCCCCAGTAGAGAGATACATATGTATACATCAATGTGACATGTTCAAGAATGGTTGATCACTCGTAAAGAGATATAAGAAAAGTAAAAACTTGTTCAATAACCAACAGCATACACAAACACATAGTGCTCTCAATAAACATTCCACAAACAGTACCAGTCAAAACTTTGGACACACCTACTCATTCAAGGGTTTTTCTTTATTTTTACTATTTTCTACTTTTTAGAATAATAGCGAAGACATCAAAACTATAAAAATAACACATATGGAATCATGTAGTAATCAAAAAAGTATATTTTAGATTCTTGAAAGTAGCCACCCTTTGCCTTGATGATAGCTTTGCACACTCTTGGCATTCTCTCAACCAGCTTCATGAGGTAGTCACTTGGAATGCTTTTCCAACAGGCTTGAAGGAGTTCTCAAATATGCAGAGCACTTGTTGGCTGTCTTTCCTTTACTCTGCAGTCCAACTCACCCAAACCATCTCAATTGGGTTGAGGTCATGTGATTGTGGAGGCCAATTCATCTGATGCAGCACTCCATCACTCTCCTTCTTGGTCAAATAGCTTGGCTTACACAGCCTGGAGGTGTGTTTTGGGTCATTGTCCTGTTGAAAAACAAATGATAGTCCCACTAAGTGCAAACCAGATGGGATGGCGTATCGCTGCAGAATGCTGTGGTAGCTGGTTAAGGGTGCCTTGAACTCTAAATAAATCACAGACAGACAGCAAAGCACCCCCACACCATCACACCTCCTCCTCCATGCTTCACAGTGGAAACCACACATGCAGAGATCATCCGTTCACCTACTCTGCGTCTCACAAAGACACGGCGGTTGGAACCAAAAATCTCAAATTTGGACTAATCAAGGACAGATTTCCACCGGTCTAATGTCCACTGCTCGTGTTTCTTGGCCCAAACAATTCTCTTCTTCTTATTGGTGTCCTTTAGTAGTGGTTTCTTCGCAACAATCCAACCATGAAGGCCTGATTCACACAGTCTCCTCTGAACTGTTTATGTTGAGATGTGTCTGTTACTTGAACTCTGTGAAGCATTTATTTGGGCTTCAATTTCTGAGGCTGGTAACTCTAATGAACTTGTACTCTGCAGCAAATGCATTCCAGGTGACTACCTCATGAAGTTGGTTGAGAGAATGCCAAGAATGTGCAAAGCTGTCATCAAGGCAAAGGGCAGCTACTTTGAAGAATCTAAAATATTAAATATATTTTGAATTGTTTAACACTTTTTTGGTTACTATATGATTCCATGTGTGTTATTTCAGAATTTGTCTTCACTGATGTCTTCACTATGATTCTACAATGTAGAACATAGTAAAAGTAAAAAAAAACCTGGAATGAGTAGGTTTGTCCAAACTTTTGACTGGTACTGTATGTTGTGTATACATACAGTGTTGCAGAAAAGCATTTGCCCCCTTTGGGATTTTCAAAATTTTAGCATATTTGTTATTAGATTTTGTAATCAACCAAAACCTAATATTAGATAAAGGGAACCTGAGTGAACAAATAACACAACAATTACAACATTATTTAATTTATTTCATAAACAAAGTTATGCAACTGATCAACAATTACAGGAAGCGTTCTTTGCGGTCATTGCAGTTAAGGTTGCACAAACAGTCATTGAGTGTAAGGGGGCAATTACTTTTTCACACAGGGGAATTGGGTGTTGCATATCTTTGTTAATTAAATAAATACAAATAATAGATATATTTTTTGTTATTTGTAAACTTAGGTTCCCTTTATCTAATATTAGGTTTTGGATGAAGATCTGATAGCATTCAGTATCAAAAGTATGCAAAAATAGAGAAAATCAGAAATGGGCAAATGCTTTTTCATGGCCCTGTATATACATACATCAAACATGAAATGAGTCACGTTTGGTCATTTTTAGAAGTAGAAACTGCACATCTGCTAGGGGTTTGGGAACTGACGGTGCTGCCAGGGAGAAAAGCAGGTAAAATGCAGGGTAAAAGACAGTTAGAACAGTTAAAATGCCAGGCATAGGTCAAAGTGCTGGTCAATGTATAGAAAAGTGTCAGGTTATAGCATAGATGGTCATAGAGGTAAAAGAAAAGGGAAGATGGAAGGTGCCAGTTATGGACCATATCAAAGTCCAGGTTAAGGGCCAACTAAAGGCACAGGAGGAGGTAAGGTCAAAGTGCAGTGGTACGGTTCCAGTAAATTGGAAGTTTCAGTTAGTGTACAAAGGGAAGGGCTTAGCTGAAGTAAGTAAGGGCCAGCTAAATTAAGGAGGGCCAGGTAGGTATAGTGGTAAAAGTAAAAAGAGGAGGGAGGAAGAAAGCTTTCCCTGGCTCCTTGTCCTGAGATGTAAACAGATTATTATATCACTGAGGTTTGATGTCTGTATATATGAGTATACCAATCAACTTGAAATTCCACAGGATGAAGATGTCTCCACAAACACAAAACACAAATAAGCAGAGTGCCCCTGGATAAATGCAATACAGACGAGACAAAACAGCTACATAGTGGTGGGACAGGTGATAGGGGGACGGGGCTACGGGGTGAGGAAAATACGATTTGGGGATGGGGTCAGACAGCCGACACACAGGTGAACACAGAGAGACACGGACAAGGGCCCCACATGGGCTCACAAGCACTTTCTTTCTAGCTTGCTCTCTTATTCTGTGGTGGCATGCGGCGGTACCTGACTATAGCCTGGCTGGGGCTCGGAGGGCTGGTGCTGGGGCGTCCCGCACGGGGAAGGAACCCCCGATGTAGAGGCTGACCGGCCCAGCTTACACACAGCTTTGGATTCTGTAGGGAGACATGCTCAGTCAGTTAGAATGTACAGTATGTTGTTGCGAGGGATGTTGTGAGGACCTGTGTTGTAAGGACCGATAGTGTTATCAGGACCTACATACACATTTGCCCTGTCCTTCGTTTAACTGTGCTTTAGCCGTCAAAAGGAGTTAAAACCCAAATAATTAAACACAATTCTTTCGGTTAGCTAACCTTGACTGCTCTGTCCTCAGCACCTGCGTTTTATTAACTTCATCTCAGTTGCAATGAATGTCAGAAATGCATAGTAGTCACACAAGTTGCATTTCAGTTGCATATGACTTTAACCAACTCAACAGTAAATTCTAGAAGAGATCAATCTTAATTTACAGTGCATTCGGAAAGTATTAAGAACCCTTGACATTTTCCAAATGTTGTTAACTTCTTTGAGATAGGGGGCAGTATTTTCACGGCCGGATAAAAAACGTACCCGATTTAATCTGGTTACTACTCCTGCCCAGAAACTAGAATATGCATATAATATTAGTAGATTTGGATAGAAAACATTCTAAAGTTTCTAAAACTGTTTGAATGGTGTCTGTGAGTATAACAGAACTCATATGGCAGGCCAAAACCTGAGAAGATTCCATGCAGGAAGTGCCCTGTCTGACAATTTGTTGTCCTTCTGTTACATCTCTATCGAAATTACAGCATCTGTGCTGTAACGTGACACTTTCTAAGGCTTCCATTGGCTCTCTAAAGCCGCCAGAAAGTGGAATGGGGTGTCTGCTGTCTCTGGGCAAAGTATAGGAGCAGAGTTTGTAAATGGTCAGCCTGGGGACAGTGAGACTGGAGATGCGAGGTCACGAGAACTCGCCATGTTTTTCTTTCTCTCTTTGAATGAATACAACGTTGCCCGGTTGGAATATTATTGCTATTTTACGAGAAAAATAGCATAAAAATGAATTTTAAACAGCGTTTGACATGCTTCTAAGTATGGTAATGGAATATTTTGAATTTTTTTGTCACGAAATGCGCTTGCGCGTTAACCTTTGGATAGTGACCTGAACGCACGAACAAAACAGAGGTATTTCGATATAACTATGGATTATTTGGAACCAAAACAACATTTGTTGTTGAAGTAGAAGTCCTGGGAGTGCATTCTGACGAAGAACAGCAAAGGTAATCAAATTTTTCTAATAGTAGTAATCTGGTTACTACTCCTGCCCAGTAACTAGAATATGCATATAATTATTGGCTTTGGATAGAAAACACCCCAAAGTTTCTAAAACTGTTTGAATGGTGTCTGTGAGTATAACAGAATCCAAATGGCAGGTCAAAACCTGAGAGATTCCTTTACAGGAAGTGGCCTGTCTGACCATTTCTTGAACTTCTTAGCCATCTCTATCTTTTACAAAGGATCTCTGCTCTAACGTGACACTTCCCACGTCTTCCATGGGCGCTCAGAGCCCGGGAAAAACCTGAATGTCGTCATCCCAGCCCCAGGCTGAAACACATTATCGCCTTTCTCAAGTGGCCGATCAAGGGACTGTGGGCTTAGGCGCGTGCCCTGGCTGCCCCCGTCTTTGTGATTTTTCCTCTGTTTGCCGAAAAGGAGATTCCCGGTCGGAATATTATCGCTTTTTTACGAGATAAATTGCATAAAAATTGATTTTAAACAGCGGTTGACATGCTTCGAAGTACGGTAATGGAATATTTAGAATTTTTTTGTCACAAATTGCGCCATGCGAGCGACCCTGATTTACCATTTCGGATAGTTTCTGGAACGCACGAACAAAACGCCGCTATTCGGATATAACGATGGATTATTTGGGACCAAACCAACATTTGTTATTGAAGTAGCAGTCCTGGGAGTGCATTCTGACGAAGACAACAAAAGGTAATCAAACTTTTATAATAGTAAATCTGATTTTGGTGAAGGCTAAACTTGCCGGGTGTCTAAATAGCTAGCCCGTGATGGCTGGGCTATGTACTTAGAATATTGCAAAATGTGCTTTCACCAAAAAGCTATTTTAAAATCGGACATATCGAGTGCATAGAGGAGTTCTGTATCTATAATTCTTAAAATAATTGTTATGCTTTTTGTGAACGTTTATCGTGAGTAATTTAGTAAATTGTTAGTAAATTCCCCGGAAGTTTGCGGGGGGTATGCTAGTTCTGAACGTCACATGCTAATGTAAAAAGATGGTTTTTGATATAAATATGAACTTGATTGAACAAAACATGCATGTATTGTATAACATAATGTCCTAGGTGTGTCATCTGATGAAGATCATCAAAGGTTAGTGCTGCATTTAGCTGTCTTCTGGGTTTTTGTGACATTATATGCTAGCTTGAAAAATGGCTGTGTGATTATTTCTGGCTGGGCACTCTGCTGACATAATCTAATGTTTTGCTTTCGCTGTAAAGCCTTTTTGAAATCGGACAGTGTGGTTAGATAAAGGAGAGTCTTGTCTTTAAAATGCTGTGAAATAGTCATATGTTTGAAAAATTGAAGTTTTTGTATTTTACTAGCATGTGACTAGCATTCCCACCGAACACTGCCGGTGAATTTACTAAATTACTCACGATAAACGTTCACAAAAAACATAACAATTATTTTAAGAATTATAGATACAGAACTCCTCTATGCACTCGATATGTCCGATTTTAAAATAGCTTTTCGGTGAAAGCACATTTTGAAATATTCTCAGTAGATAGCCCGGCATCACAGGGCTAGCTATTTAGACACCCAGCAAGTTTAGCCTTCACCAAACTCCGATTTACTATTAGAAAAGTTTGATTACCTTTGGTGTTCTTCGTCAGAATGCACTCCCAGGACTGCTACTTCAATAACAAATGTTGGTTTGGTCCCAAATAATCCATTGTTATATCCAAACAGCGGCGTTTTGTTCGTGCGTTCAAGACACTATCCGAAAGGGTAAATAAGGGTGGCAAGCATGGCGCATTTCGTGACAAAAAAATTCTAAATATTCCATTACCGTACTTCGAAGCATGTCAACCGCTGTTTAAAATCAATTTTTATGCCATTTTTCTCGTAATAAAGCGATACTATTCCGACCGGGAAAGCCTGTATACGTACAATGAGAGAGAAAATAAATACATCTCGTGCCCTCGTGCACGAGCGTGAGTCTCAGAGTACTCTGACTAGCCACTATCCAAACGCGATAATGTGTTTCAGCCAGAGGCTGCCTCGATATCATTCAGCTTTTTCCCAGGTTCTGAGAGCCTATGGGAGCCGTAGGAAATGTCACGCTACGGCAAAGATCCTCAGTCTTCAATAAAAAGAGCCAAGATGAACAACAACTTGTCAGAGAGGGCGCTTCCTGTTTGGAATCTTCTCAGGTTTTTGCCTGCCATATGAGTTCTGTTATACTCACAGACACCATTCAAATAGTTTTAGAAACTTTAGGGTGTTTTCTATCCAAAGCCAATAATTATATGCATATTCTAGTTACTGGGCAGGAGTAGTAACCAGATTAAATCGGGTACGATTTTTATCCGGCCATGTCAATACTGCCCCCTAGCCCTAACAGGTTAAAATCTGACATAGCGAGTGCATAAAGGAGTTCTGTGTCTATAAAGCCTTTTTGAAATCGGACAATGTGGTTGGATTAACGAGAGTCTTATCTTTCAAATGGTGTAAAATAGTCATATGTTTGAGAAATTGAAGTTATAGCATTTTTAAGGTTTTTGTATTTCGCGCCACGCTCTACCATTGGATAATGAGACTCCTCAAGTTACAGCCTCATTCTAAAATTGATTAAGTATTTATTTTCCTCATCAATGTACACACTATACCCTATAATGAAAAAATACAAGTTTTTTTCTACATCTGGATTGTAATCCACCTGTGGTAAATTCAATTGATTGGGCATTATTTGTAAAGACACACAACTATATAAGGTCCCACAGTTGACAGTGCATGTCAGAGTAAAAATCAAGCCTTGAGGTCAAAGGAATTGTCCATAGAGCTCCTAGACAGGATTGTGTCGAGGCACAATCCTGGGGAAGGGTACCAAAACATTTCTGCAGCATTGTAGATCCCCAAGAACACAGCGGCCTCCATCATTCTTAAATGGAAGAATTTTGAAACCACCAAGACTCTTCCTAGAGCTGGCCACCCGGCCAAACTGATCAATCGGGGGCCTTGGTCAGAGAGGTGACCATGAACCCGATGGTCACTCTGACAGAGCTCCAGAGTTCCTCTGTGGAGATGGGAGAACCTTCCAGAAGGACAACCATCTCTGGAGCACTCCACCAGTTAGGCCTTTATGGTAGAATGTCCAGACGGAAGCCACTCCTCAGTAAAAGGCACATGACGGCCCACTTGGAGTTTGCCAAAAGGCACCTAAAGACTCTCAGACCATGAGAAACAAGATTCTGGTCTGATGAAACCAAGATTGAACTCTTTGGCCTGAATGTCACTTCTGGAAGAAACCTGGCACCATCCCTACGTTTAAGCATGGTGGTGGCAGTATCATGCTGTGGGTATGTTTTTCAGCAGCAGGGACTGGGAGACTTGTCAGGATCGAGGGAAAGATGAACGGAGCCAAGTACACAGAGATCCTTGATGAAAACCTGCTCCAGAGCACTCAGGACCTCAGACTGGGGTGAAGGTTCACCTTCCAACAGGACAACGACCCTAAGCAAACTGCCAAGACAACGTAGGAGTGACTTCGGGACAAGTCTATGAATGTCCTTGAGTGGCCCAGCCAGAGCCTGGACTTGAACTCGATCAAACGTCTCTGGAGAGACCTGAAAATTGCTGTGCATCGACGCTCCCCATCCAACCTGAGAGAGCTTGATAGGATCTGCAGAGAAGAATGGGAGAAACTCCCCAAATACAGATGTGCCAAGCTTGTAGCATCATACCTAAGAAAACTCAAAGGTGCTTCAATAAAGTACAGAGTAAAGGGTCTGAATTGTTATGTAAATGCGATATTTCATAAAGAAATTTCTAAAAACCTGTTTTTGTTTTGTCATTATGGGGTATTGTGTGTATATTGATGAGGGAATAAAAAAAAATACATTTTAGAGTAAGGCTGCAACGTCACAAATTGTCAACCGGTCTGAATCCTTTCCCAATGCACTGTATCAAGGATTCTGAGCTACATTTTGTACACATTAAAATTTGATGATGTAACATTCATTTCTTTCACCATATCTGAATAATTTAGCCTACCTTGATATAATGCATTTTTTCTGTTAATACTGTTAATACTTATAATTCTCAGATATAATGCCAATACATTTTGTAGACACATTTCATGTGTCTTCTAAATTATTAGCTCTTACCAATCGAACACTATAGGCTCCAACATTGGAAGTCAAATAATTTTTAACTATTTCCATCTAAAACACATTCATTCAAAACCAATCAATTATGGAAACATTCTCTTTTACATTAAATTATGTAATTAAAAACAATGTGTGTATCTCCAGGCAGAGGCCCTCACCTGTGACCCCACTCCCCAGCATCATGGTGGGGCTGACAGAAGAGCGTCCCAGGCGGCTGGGCATGGCAGTGGGGTTGGATGAATGTCCGGAGGGCCCATCCCACTCCTGGGATTTGGGAGACTCCTGGCTGCCTCCGTGATGAGCTTTGCTCTCGTGCCTGGATAGAGGTTCCGTACTGTGGCTCCTGGTCTTGGCCTCACCTGGGAGGGAGAGGGTTGTTTTGAAAGGCTATTACATTTAGTAAATGCTTATACGCAATCTATATGCACGCTGCCACCACTACACTAAAACCTCTGGACTCAGTGTACCAAAGTCCCCATCCTGTTATTACTGAAATTTCCATTGCTGTATAATGCAGTTTTACCGAAACTCCCTAGAGCTGCATTTACACAGACAGCCCAATTCTGATCTTTTCCCCAAATATTGTAGAAAGAGCTGTCAAAAGACCAATACGTGGAAATAATAACAGAATTTGGCTGCCTGTTTAAACACAGCATACCTATCTCTCATCCCTTCTTAATTGGAGGCATACCACCTGTGTTTATACTACCAAACTAAGAACCTAACTCAGATTTGTTTTTCATATGCAATTTTTATTTATGACTGTCCACACTCAGATTTACATGTGACCCATATAATTTTTGCACATTTACACTGACGTAGCCTCTGAAGTAGCATACATATGGAATGCTCATTTCCTGTCACTGTTCCTTTACATTTTGGGTACTTGTCGTAGTAGCGGCAGGTCGTATGCAAAAAAGCCAATTCACAGCAAAAAAATCTGATCTGAGGGTCCAGACTGAGGTCACATATGGAACATGAGAATTGTATCAGGATTGAGATCTACCAGTGGCGGTCAGTGCCGTTTAAGACGAGGGAGGACACTTTTTTTTTTTTATGAGCATGGTTTTATTTCTATTAGTGCATATTGGATGATACTGATGAGGTTGCTACAACCTAGCCTATGAATGAAAGTTTACAACGTACGTAGGTGCACAGCGGTCGAGAGACAAATTTGAGGTGACAGTGACATTCAATACCACCTTGCACACTCTTGCCTGCATCTAGCTGCTATAGGATGTAATCATTAGTCCAACAGTTGCAGTTTGTTACGTTTAAGAAACATTTTTTTCAACAGAATCAGCGGAATGAATACACCTTTGATCACGCGTAAACAGAGTTCACTCTCATAACAGCCACATTGTATTTGCTTGTGGACTTTAATGCACAACAAATCAAAAGCTTACCTTGACTTGGAAGACTTCCAATGTTGTGTTGGAAAGTCATAGCCAGCTAGCTAACATAGCATCCCTCTGTTTGAGCAGGGTGTTTCAGTAGGTTAAGCTAGCTAGCTGCATTTGCTAGCTAAGTAAGTGAAACTGAGAGTGAAAAAAAATGACAAAATCTCTCTCTCTATTTCTCTCTTGCTTCTCCTTCTTTTTGGAAGAAATTAATTTGTTCAAAACTGTTCAACTATTGTCTTCCTCTCTCTTTGAGTCAACTACTCACCACCTTTTATTCACCGCAGTGCTAGCTAGCTGTAACCTATGCTGTCAGTACTAGATTAATTATCTGATCCTTTGATTGGGTGGACAACATGTCAGTTCATCCTGCAAGAGCTCTGATAGGCTGGAGGACGACCTTCGGAAGTTGTCATTATTACTGTGTAAGTCTATGGGAAGGGGTGAACACCATGAGCCTCCTAGGTTTTGTATTGAATTCAATGTACCCAGAGGAGGACGGAAGCTAGTGGTCCTCCGGCTACACCATGGTGCTATCCTACAGAGTGCTGTTGAGGCTACTGTAGACCTTTGCAAAATAGTGTGTTTTAATCAATTATTTGGTGACGTGATTATATTTAGTATAGTATTGTCTAAAAAGTTTTACTTTTAAAATGTTTTACAATTTAAATTTGTATGAAATTCACTGAGGAGGATGGTTCTCCCATTCCCCCTCTGAAGAGCCTCCACTGAGATCCACATATGGAAGTAGTATAAATTGGAAGTCAAAAGATTAGATTCCATATTTATTTTGCCTATTCACCCATTTCACCCATTTTGCCTGTTCACCCATTAGTGAAAAGATCAGATAGGTATCAGATATGGAAATAATTAGCATAAGATCTGAATTGGGCTTCCTGTTTATACACAGCCATTGACTTGCTCACAGAACTGGCTTGTTCTTGATGTACCCGTACCTCATCATGATTAGGGAAAACTGCATTCGATTATATGCCACTCAGACATGGAATGAACTCCAGGAAAAATTAGACAAAACTATTCCCCTATGGTTGTTTTAATGCCATGATTGGTTGATTGATTATGTGTATTTTGTATTTGCTTCCCTGGTGTATACATTATATTTGATGTGTGTGTTTTGTATTTTATATGTTGTGCATGGGTCATTTGAATAAGAGACCTGAGTCTCTCAATATGACTTCCCTGTCTAAGCAAAGGTTCATATTTACTTCCAGAGTGTATTTATTTTGTATTCATGTATGTGTTTATTATTTTGTATGTTGTGCAGGGGTCACAAAAAAAACAACAACATGAGTTTCAATATGACATCCCTGACTAAATAAATGTTAAATCACCCAAAATAAATACAAATACAAATGTATGTAGATAAGAAAGGGTCAAATCATCAATCAAATTGGGCACCACTCCAATCCTCTCAGATCAACACCGCACAGGTCCCTAAGGAGTCCTGGGGTCCTTTGGGATGTTAGGATATGATGATATGAACACGGGGTGTCACTGTAGAGCTAAATACTGTTGGGTGTAGAGGTGTGTAGCTAGGAAGGGAGGAGGCAATACTTCCAAAAATGTTGCAGATGTCTAAGGTTGTGTACATTGTGCCAAGAGGAAGCTATAGCAATGCCAGATGGCCTATTATCTCTGTACAACCCGTCAGGTTGAATGGTCTAACACCCTACACCAGCAAAATCATGGTGTTGTGTTCTGGTCATCCCTTCTCTTCTACACTGTCCATTTCTGCATGCTTATTCTACTCATGCTTTCTCCTTTCTCCGCCCGCCCACACGTCCTCATCCCTCTTTTCCTGTCCTCTGCTGGGCGGCTGGGCTGTCTTCTTAAACCCTGCAACCTGCGCTCACAGCCTGTCCATTTGCCACCACATTCATCACGTCCTTCATGTGCGCTAAAGGCATTAAGGAAATTGCTTTGCTAGCAGATGAAAGCTTTTTTCAATTATATTCACTGGCAAGTGTATGAGCCGTAATAACCTTCTTGAGCACGGTCCATTTGCCAGCCAGAGCAGAAGATCGAGAGAGAGAGAGCGAGCGAGAGCGAGAGAGAGTATTTTCGTGATGCTATGTCGCCCTGTAGCACTCACATCTCTAGTCATAAAATGCTTTGAAAGGCTGGTCACAGCTCACATCAACACCATCACAAACACCCTGGACCTACTCCAATTCGCATACAGCTCCAACAGATCCACAGATGATGTAATCTCTATTGCACTCCACACTGCCCTTTCCCACCTGGACAAAAGAAACACCTACGTGAGAATGCTGTTCATTGAGCATGCTGTTCATTGAGCACCTTGGCATTCTTGGGCACAGGGACTATGGTGGTCTGCTTGAAACATGTAGGTATTACAGACTAGGTCAAGGAGAGGTTGAAAAACACAAAATAGCACAATTGGTCAGGAGCGTGTGTGTGTGATCTGCATCATGATAGGCCTATGTGAGAAGCAGTGTTTCACAGAAGTTCTGGGCTACCGAGTGGTCTAAGCTACTGCATCGCAGTCGTCTAAGGCACTGCATCGCAGTGCTAGATGTGCCACTAGAGATCCTGGTTCGAGTCCAGGCTCTGTCGCAGCTGGCCGCGACCGGGAGACCCATGGGGCGGCAGACAAGGGGCCGATCGTCGTCCGGGTTAGGGGAGGGTTTGTCCGGCAGGAATGTTCTTGTCCCATCACACCCTAGCGACTCCTGTGGCGGGCCGGGTGCAGGTGTACGGTGTTTGCTCCGACACATTGGTGCTGCTGGCTTCCGGGTTAAGCATGCATTGTGTCAAGAAGCAGTGCGGCTTGGCTGGGTTGTGTTTTGGAGGACGCAGGGCTCTCGACCTTCTCCTCTCCCGAGTCCATACGGGAGTTGCAGTGATGAAACAAGACTAACTACCAATTGGATACCATGAAATTGAGGAGAAAACGGGGTAAAAATATGAATATATTTAACCTCGGTCGCCTAGGATAGGGGGCGCTACAGCGATTTTTGAAAAAGATTTGTGCCCATTTTAAACGGCCTCCTACTCAAACTCAGAAGCTAGGATATGCATATAATTAATACTTGTGGATAGCAAACACCCTAAAGTTTCTAAAACTGTTTGAATGGTGTCTGTGAGTATAACAGAACTCATATGGCAGTCAAAACCCCGAGACCGATCGTAACAGGATGTGGAATTCTGAATTGCGGACTCAACTTCATCACTTTGCCTATAAATCACACCGTGAGCAATGGTTCATTGAGCACTTCCTATTGCTTCCACTAGATGTCCCCAGTCTTTACAAAGTGGTTTGAGTCTCCTACTGTGAAAACTGCCTGAATGAGACGCTGTGGAAAGTGGTCACATGAGGAGGACCATCACCATTATGACGCCGGCGCCCCTGGCTACCCTCCCCTTTCGAAACGTTTTGAAAGAGAATGCAATCGTCCCCCTTGAATCTTATTGGAGCTCTGGTTGAAAAAGGCCCTAAACATTTATGTTATACAACGTTTGACATGTATGAACGAACCTACATTTAAAAAAATATGCATTTTATTGAAAGAGTAGTCCCGCAGCTGACGGAAGTTTTGGAGCAGCCTTCAGAACGCGCTAACAAGAACAAGCTATTGGGACGTAAAGGATTAACTTTTTCGAACGAAAATACATTTGTTGTGGACCTGGGATTCCTGGAAGTGCTTTCTGAGGAAGATAATCAAAGGTAAGGGATTAAGTTCTGGGCTCATGCTAATTCTCCTTGCTGGACACACACTGACTGACAGCATCTGTGTACACACACAACACCCATTGGTCTTGCCTCCTCCATGCTCCCTCAATTCCACAGCAGATAACATACACACTATACACACACATACACATGGATTTTGTGTTGTAGATATCTGATAGTATAGTAGTGGCCTGAGGGCACACACTTAATACAGTTGAAGTCAGAAATTTACATATGCTTAGGTTGGAGTCATTAAAACTTGTTTTTCAACCACTCCACAAAATTCTTGTTAACAAACTATAGTTTTGGCAAGTTGGTTAGGACATCTACTTTGTGCATGACTCAAGTAATTTTTCCAACAATTGTTTACAGACAGATAATTTCACTTATAATTCACTGTATCACAAATCCAGTGGGTCAGAAGTTTACATACACTAGGTTGAATGTGCCTTTGAACAAGTTGGAAAATTCCAGAAAATTATGGCATGGCTTTAGAAGCGTCATTTGAGTCAATTGGAGGTGTACCTGTGGATGTATTTCAAGGCCTACCTTCAAACTCAGTGTCTCTTTGCTTGACATCATGGGAAAATCAAAAGAAATCAGCCAAGAACTCAACAAAAAAATTGTAGACCTCCACAAGTCTGGCTCTTCCTTGGGAGCAATTTCCAAATGCCTGAAGGTACCACGTTTATCTATACAAACAATAGTACGCAAGTATAAACACCATGGGACCACGCAGCCATCATACCGCTCAGGAAGGATATGCGTTCTGTTTTCTAGAGATGAACGTACTTTCGTACGAAAAGTACAAATCAATCCCAGAACAACAGCAAAGGACCTTCTGAAGATGCTGGAGGAAACAGGTACAAAAGTATCTATATCCACAGTAAAACGAGTACTATATTGACATAACCTGAAAGGCCGCTCAGCAAGGAAGAAGCCACTGCTCCAAACCTGCCTTAAAAAAGGCAGAATAAGATTTGCAACTACACATGGGGACAAAGATCGTACTTTTGGAGAAATGTCCTCTGGCTTGATGAAACAAAAATAGAACTGTTTGGCCTTAATAACCATCGTTATGTTTGGAGGAAAATTGGGGAGGCTTGCAAGCCGAAGACACCATCCCAACTGTGAAGCACGGGGGTGGCAGCATCATGTTGTGGGGGTGCTTTGCTGCAGGAGAGACTGGTGTACTTCACAAAATAGATGGCATCATGAGGTAGGAAAATTATGTGGATATACTGAAGCAACATCTCAAGACATCAGTCAGGAAGTTAAAGCTTGGTGGCAATTGGGCCATCCAAATGGACAATGACCCCCAAGCATATTTCCAAAGTTGTGGCAAAATGGCTTAAGGACAACGAAGTCAACGTATTAGAGTGGCCATCACAAAGCCCTGACCTCAATTCTATAGAACATTTGTGGGCAGAACTGAAAAAGCTTGTGGGAGCAAGGAGGCCTTCAAACCTGACTCAGTTACACCAGCTCTGTCAGGAGGAATGGGCCAAAATTCACCCAACTTTTTGTGGGAAGCTTGTGGAAGGCTTCCCGAAACGTTTGACCCAGGTTAAACAATTTAAAGGAAATGCTACCAAATACTAATTGAGTGTATGTAAACTTCTGACCCACTCTGAATGTGATGAAAGAAATAAATAAAAGCTGAAATTGTCACGTCCTGACCAGTATAGGGGTTATTTGTTATTGTTGTTTGGTCAGGATGTGGCAGAGGGTATTTGTTTTATGTGGTTCGGGGTGGTGGTTTATTTAGTAGGGTGTTTGATTTATTATTTCCGGGTTTTTGGGTAATGTTCTATGTGGTCTTTTGTATTTCTATGACTAGTTTATTGGGGTTGGACTCTCAATTGGAGGCAGGTGTTTTCTCGTTGCCTCTGATTGAGAGTCCTATATATGGGTATGTGTTTGGTTTAGTGTTTGTGGGAGATTGTTCCATGTATAGCTTATGGCCTTACAGGACTGTTTATTTGTCATTGTGTTTCTTTTGGTGTACGTGTTTATTTTGGTTTTTCCTTCTTTCCGTAATAAAAGAAGATGAGTACAGATATACCTGCTGCGTTTTGGTCTCAATCCAACGACAACCGTTACAGAAATAAATCATTCTCTCTACTATTATTCTGACATTTCACATTCTTAAAATAAAATGGTGATCCTAACTGACCTAAGACAGGGAATTTTTACTAGGATTAAATGTCAGGAATTGTGAAAAACTGAGTTTAAATGTATTTGGCTAAGGTGAATGTAAACTTCCAACTTCAACTGTATGTTGTGAAATGTATTGTAATGTTTTTTAAATTGTATATAAATGCCTTAATTTTGCTGGACCCCAGAAAGAGTAGATGCTAATGGGGATCCATTATAAATACAAACACTGTTTGTTTTCTCTCTTCGCATATCACTGGCTCTCTGATACACCGGACACACACACGTGCACACACATATACACACACACACACATATACACACACACACACATCTGACACTGCCTCCCTCTCTCTTTGTGCCTCTTAATCTATTCCCAACACTGTCTATCTTTCTCCTTCTGACATTGCCTCCACCCGTCCCCTCCTCTTTTTTTCTTTCTTAAATGGCCTGTCTCTCTTTATTTATCTCTAGGGTATCTGGGTAGAAGACAGATTGACAGCTATAATCCATGGGTGGATATATTCAATACTTTTTTGCAATTTTTTAGCAGTCACTCTGAATTTACATAGATAATTTGAGACATTTGTAACAGAACTGAAGATTAACATTCATTGAAGTATTACTTTAAGAAGCTACACTTGAGGTGGGGCTCCAGGAAAGTCTGGGTCAGTCCCTCTTAGTACAACATTCTCAAACTAACCTGTCTCATCCAAAATAAAATAAATATAGCAGCCATCTGTCAATAACAAAATCATTTCCATATTTGAGTAAACATCTACAGTACCAGTCAAAAGTTTGGACACACCTACACATTCCAGGGTTGTTCTTTATTTTTACTAGTATCTAATTTGTAGAATAATAGTAAAGACATCAAAACTATGAAATAACACGTATGAAATCATGTAGTAACAAAAAAAGTGTTAAACAAATCAAAATATATTTTATTCTTAGGTAGCCATCCTTTGTCTTGATTACAGCTTTGCACACTAATGGCGTTCTCTCAACCAGCTTCACGAGGTAGTCACCTGGAATTGCATTTCAATTAACATTTGTGCCTTGTTAAACGTTAATTTGTGGAATTTCAAATAAGCTCAAAATAAAGGAAGAGTAATGACAGTCCATCATTACTTCAAGACACGAAGGTCAGTAAAACCGTAAAGATTTAAGTTTCTTGAATTTTTTCAGATGAAACTGGCTTTCATTAGGAACGCTACAGGAAAGGAAGACCCAGACTTCCCTCTGCTGCAGAGGATAAGTTTATTAGAATTACCAGCCTCAGATATTGTAGCCCAAATAAATGCTTCAGAGTTCAAGTAACAGACACATCTCAACATCACCTATTCAGAGGAGACTGTGTGAATCAGGCCTTCATTGTCAAATTGCTGCAGAAAAACCACCACAAAAGGACACCAATAATAAGAAGAGACTTGCTTGGGCCAAGAAACACGAACAATGGACATTAGACGGTGGAAATGGAGCATGGAGGAGGAGGTGTGATGGTGTGGGGGTGCTTTGCTGGTGACACTGTCAGTGATTTATTTAGAATTCAAGGCACACTTAACCAGCATGGCTACCACAGCAGTGGGACTATAATTTGTTTTTCAACAGGACAATGACCCAAAACACACCTCCAGGCTGTGTAAGGGCTATTTGACCAAGAAGAAGTGTGATAGAGTGCTGCATCAGATGACCTGGCCTCCACAATCACCCGATCTCAAACCAATTGAGATGGTTTGGGATGAGTTGGACCGCAGAGTGAAGGAAAAGCAGCCAGCAAGTGCTCAGAGTATGTGGGAACTCCTTCAAGACTGTTGGAAAAGCATTCCAGGTGAAATTGGTTGAGAGAATGCCAAGAGTGTGCAAAGCTGTCATCAAGGCAAAGGGTGGCTAATTTGAAGAATTTAAAATCTAAAATATATTTTGATTTGTTTAACACCTTTTAAGTTACTACATGACTCCATAAGTGTTATTTCATAGTTTTGATGTCTTCACTGTTATTCTATAATGTAGAAAATAGTATAAATAAAGAAAAACCCTTGAATGAGAAGGTGTGTCCAAACTTGTGACTGGTACTGTATACATATTTTCCATGTGGGTAAACACTATGACTCTCGACTATCATCTGTGCCATGTGTTTGTTCCTATTCCTGTTCGCGTTTTGTATTCCTGCTACTGTCTGTGCTGTGCTGTGAGTCTCAGGATGCAGGCAATGCCAGGCCTATAAATAGGCCAGCCATGCTGTGTTATATTGCTGCTACACTGCTATGCTCCAGAATCTTCTAACCTCCCCTGCCTCTCTAGCCCCATGCTGCTGGATCCTGGAGGTTATACTTTTATTGGATGCACAGACCTTCGTTGAGGTATCGCAGCCAATCAGAGGGCCCAAAATATCTCTCCCTGGCACCAGAGCAAAGGCCTTGGCCAATCAGAAACAATAAAACAATAAGACAAGCACAGCCAAGTCCTATGACAGGAGACTGGTATCAGCCCGGCAAGTCAACACAGAATTATAGTGTTGCTGTGAAGAATAGATTCCTAATATGGACACCAAACATAAAAAGCTCTGTGTATTATTTCATAAAAACTGAAATCAATGGATTTAACCTAAATCGGTGCCGTTCTTGACACAGAAATCAGACCTTACCCTCTTGATCCAATTTCGGGTGCATCACCTTATGGCTTGTCTTGCCGTGCGTTACCGTGTGGCTTGCCTTGCATGCCAGTATGTGGTTGATGGTGAAGAGGTCCTCATGAGAGTTTACTATAATCTGTGGCGCACTTGCACTATAATCTGGTTCAATCTGCGACATCCACAGCAACGTTAAAGGTCCTATCTAACAGGATTCCAGGATTCCAAGTGGGGATTAATAATCTCATTGAGAAAACTGGTTCGGAACATGTTTTTGAGTTGAGTACTTCAGTTGCTTTTTTATTCTTAGTTTGCATGTGTGTGGAGGAATGAGTGTGTGAGATTGAGGGACTCTTTCTGTGTGTGTGTGTGTGTGTGCCGTGGTTGTGATCTGCATCATGACAGGTTTATGGGAGAGGCAGTGTGTCAAAGAAGTTCTGGGCTCATGCTAATTCTCCTTGCTGGACACATACTCCTAACACTGGTTGACAGTGCCCGTGCACACACACTCGCTGATTTGGCCTCCTCCATGCTCCCTCAATCCCACAGCACACACTGTCTGCTGTCTCTCTCCACATCTCGCTGGCTCTCTGATACAGCCGGGCACACACACTAGTGCTGAGCGATTAGTATTTTTTGAGGTCGGTCCGGTTTCGGTTCGATGTTAAAAATTATCACCGTTTTTGATTTTGATTTTTACACAGTACAGTAGATGCAATATGCATTATGTGGGTTGAATGCTGTAAACAACACAGATGTATTCTTTTTTTAAAGTCACATGGTGGTAGTGACTGCCCATTACTGCTTCTCACTTATTAACCATCATTTATTCACGTTAATTTACTTTAATAAAATATTTGTTTTATTTAATTACTTCCCATTTTTAACCATTTAATGTGTCTGAAGGTAGAACTCTGCATACCGGGCAGGCCCAGAGAGCAAATTAAATGCTGCTGTAGGCCTACTGCCGACCAATCAGATAGCTCAGATTACTGTGTTTGCACAGTTTCATCGAGCCATAGACTGTAAAAACAAGCCTCGAGCTGACAGAAAAGTTGACACAGTGAGATTTCAAAACTTTAAAACCCTGACTAGAGAGAGACTCATTTAATACAACAAAGAGCTGATGTTTTTATAAGTTCATGTTTAAGTTGTTATTCAGCACTGTCAATACTTTCTTCAACACTTTTATAGAGTGCCTTCGGAAAGTATTCAGACCTCTTGACTTTTTACACATTTTGATAAGTTACAGCATTATTCTGAAATGAATGAAAAGAAAATCACAATCCACATACAATACACCATAATGACAAAGCAAAAACTGTTTTTTAGAAATTTGTGCACATTTTTTAACAATAAAAATACCTTATTTACATAAGTATTTGCTATGAGACTCGAAATTGAGCTCAGGTGCATCCTGTTTCCATTGATCATCCTTGAGATGTTTCTACAACTTGTTTGGATTCTACCTGTGTTAAATTCAATTGATTGGACATGATTTGGAAAGGCATACACCTGGCTATATGAGGTCTCACAGTTGACAGTGTATGTCCGAGCAAAACCAAGCCATGAGGTTCAAGGAATTGTCCATAGAGCTTCCAACCTGACAGAGCTTGAGAGGATCTGCAGAGAAGAGTGGGAGAAACTCCCCAAATACAGGTGTGCCAAGCTTGTAGCATCATACCCAAGAGAGTCGATGCTGTAATCACTGTTAAAGGTCCTTCAACAAAGTACTGACTAAATAGTCTGACTGACTAAAATTTTTTTAATCCATTTTAGAATAAGGTTGTAATGTAACAAAATGTGGAAAATGTCAAGGGGTCTGAATACTTTCCAAAGCCACTGTAAGTCATAAAATGCATGTTCTCCCTACTTGCACTCATGCTACAACCAGCACTGGAGATGCAATGAATGAGTATAACAAAGTGTTTCAACAAGCTTGCGTTGTTATTATTAGTAGCATGTGTCTTTTTTGTATCGAGGAATATTTCACTTTCTCTGGTCATAGATGTAACAACATGAATTGGTGCATCAGCTGGAAGACTGTGTCCCCTTTTCTCAGTGCAAGGAGGGAGAGCAGAGGAACGGTGAGACAAGTGAGTGGCAGCCTCCTTTCCTCCTTCCCCTCAGACCATCAGATGCAGGCCATCAGTCCAGTAAAATAAAGAAGGCAAATTATTATGCTCACTCCGCTGTGTCTCACAACGAATACAACAAATGATCTATTACCATTGTGATCATATACATGTAAAAAAAATATATAATTTCTAAATGGTCTGAGAAGAACACCATTGGCAGGGCAATTCAACCAAAGCCAACATAGGCCTATAGCCTACTGTACAAACCTCACTGCTTACAGAACAGTTTTGAATCCTTAAGAGTCTATTGACACCCTTCAAGTAACATAATAAAAAAATCCCCGTCAGAATCTGTCAATTTAAGCTAGAGATATCAGTTTTTTTGCATGGGCTGCGTTTCAATCCACCACATCCGCCAATGTCGGCCTTCTGCAACTGCGGTGGAAGGTGGCCGATATACAGCTATGTTTGTCAGAGCATGAGACATCCCGAAAATTGGTCTTCTTGCGAAAACAGCAGCATACGAACGGTTTGGCCTTCAAACTAATATGACCACTATGAGGAAAGGGGAGAATCTCACATACACAATGGTAATCTCCGGGTTTTTTTTCACAAGTGTCACGGGACTCGTCTGAAGGTAACCCATACACAATACAGTTGAAGTCGGAAGTTTACATATACTTAGGTTGGAGTCATTAAATCTCATTTTTCAACCACTCCACAAATTTCTTGTTAACAAACTATAGTTTTGGCAAGTCGGTTAGGACATCTACTTTGTGCATGACACAAGTAATTTTTCCAACAAGCAATAGTATGCAAGTTTAAATACCATTGGACCACGCTATCATACCGCTCAGGAAGAAGACGTGTTCTGTCTCCTAGAGATGAGTGTACTTTGGTGTGAAAAGTGCAAATCAATCCCAGAACAACAGCAAAGGACCTTGTGAAGAAGCTGGAGGAAACAGGTACAAAAATATCTATATCCACAGTAAAACGAGTCCTATATCGACATAACCTGAAAGGCCGCTCAGCAAGTAAGAAAGCCAAACCGCCATAAAAAAAGCCAGACTACGGTTTGCAACTGCACATGGGGACAAAGATCGTACTTTTTGGAGAAATGTCCTCTGGTCTGATGAAACAAAAATAGAACTGTTTGGCCATCGTTATGTTCGGAGGAAAAAGGGGGAGGCTTGCAAGCCGAAGAACACCATCCCAACTGTGAAGCACGGGGGTGGCAGCATCATGTTGTGGTGGTGCTTTGCTACAGGAGAGACTGGTGCACTTCACAAAATAGATGGCATCATGAATAAGGAAAATTATGTGGCTAAATTGAAGCAACACCATTCAGGAAGTTAAAGCTTGGACGTAAATGGGCCTTCCAAATGGACAATGACCCCAAGCATACTTCCAAAGTTGTGGCAAAATGGCTTAAGGACAACAAAGTCAAGGTATTGGAGTAGCAATCACAAATCCCTGACCTCAATCCCATAGAAAATTTGTGGACATTACTGAAAAAGCTTGTGGGAGCAAGGAGGCCTTCAAACCTGACTCAGTTACACCAGTGCTGTCAGGAGGAATTCACCCAACTTTTTGTGGGAAGCTTGTGGAAGGCTACCCAACACGTTTGACCCAAGTTAAACAATTTAAAGGCAATGCTACCAGATACTAATTGAGCGTATGTAAACTTCTGACCCACTGGGAATGTGATGAATGAAATAAAAGCTGAAATAAGTCATTCTCACAACTATTATTCTGACATTTCACATTCTTAAAAAAAAGTGGTGATCCTAACTGACCTAAGACAGGGAATTTTTACGAGGATTAAATGTCAGGAATTATGAAAAACTGAGCTTAAATGTATTTGGCTAAGGTGTATGTAAACTTCTGACTTCAGCTGTATTTCCTGAGCTTTCTTACATCCCCTAGATACAGGACAGACATTTCAAAACCTTATTCCTGATTATTTATGTTACTTTTTTGCCATTTATGACTGTGTTATTCAATGCGTTTCTATGGGCTATGGTGGTCAAATAACGGCTTAGACTTTTTTTATATAAGTTAATGTTGCATAGGCTTATGTTTTTTAAAACATGTTTTAAAAATATATATTTTTGTAACCACTGACTAAGATCATAAATTTTCAGGTAGAGATACTGTACCTCGCAAAGCAACTGCTTTCTTTCCCTCTTGTGCGTTCTCTCTTCTCTCCCTGACAAGTAAGAAAAGGAAAGGGGGATACCTAGTCAGTTGTACAACTGAATGCCTTCAAATGAAATGTGTCTTCCGCATTTAACCCAACCCTTTTGAATCAGAGAGGTGTGGGGGGCTGCCATAATCAACATCCAAGTCTTCGGCACCCAGAGCACAGAACTGCCTTGCTCAGGTGCAGAATGACAGATTTTTACCTTGTCAGCTCTGGGATTCAATTCAGCAACCTTTTGGTTACTGGCCCAATGCTCTAACCACTAGGCTACCTGATGCCCCAAAGCGAATGAGCAATGCATTATGGTCATTGTAGTTTATTGCCACATGTTCTGCACTAAACTATGTAGAATATTGGTCTGTTGGAAACCACAACTCCCTACTATATCGCACAGTTCTGGCTTGTTCTGACTCATCTCTACAGGACCATGCCTCAGGACTGCCTCAGGACCACCTGGTCTGATGTCTCCTGGCTGTCCCCAGTCCACCTGGCCATGCTGCTGATCCAGTTTCTGCTGTTTTGCCTGTGGCTATGGAACCCTGACCTGTTCACCAGACATGCTATCTTGTCCCAGACGCTCTGTTTTCGACCCTCTCTCTCTCCCTCCCTCCCTCTCTCTCTACCACACTTGCTGTCTCAACCTCTCAATGCTCAGCTATGAAAAGCCAACTGACATTTACTCCTGAGGTGCTGATCTGTTGTACCCTCTACAAGCACCGTCATTATTATTTGACCCTGCTGGTCATCTATGAACGTTTGAACGTCTTGAAAACACCTCTGACACTGCCTCCCTCTCTCTTTGTGTCTTTTCCTCTATTCCCAACACTGTTTCTCTATATTTCTCCCTCTGACACTGCCTCTCTCTCTCACTCTTTTTTCTCTCTGATATGGCCTGTCTCTCTCTATGTATCTCTCATGGTCTCTGGTTAGGAGACAGATTGATAGGTATAATCCATGCGTGAATTTATTCAATACCTTTTAGCAACTTTTTAGCAGTCACCCTCTGAATTTACATAGATCATTTGAGACAATTTAACCCTCAATCACAAAATACTGTATGTGCCAATACCTAATCATAGGCACTCACATTCAGCGGACTCCTTGACCTTCCTCCCTCCCGATCCCTTCTTTAGCATATTCCGGCCACCGGTAAACAGGTTGGTGAGTTCATCCAGAGGGCTTGTAGGGGTGCGGGAACGCGACACATTCTGCATGGAGCTGTGGGCCGAAGAAGAGTTACTCAGTTTGCCTCCCCCTTCCTGACCAACTGAGCTCTTGGCCGCATGCGCCACGGAGGAGGTGGATCGGGGCATGCTGCCCCCTATCTTCAGGGCGTCATAAGGTGGTGGGCGCTTGAGGCTGAGCGGTGTGATCGTGCGGCCCATGCTTACAGGAGAGGGGCACGCGGAATGGCTTCTGGGATACCCATGGGCAGACGCCGATGCCTTGTAGAGAGTGGAGGGCAGGGGAGGGGCAGAGGAGCGACCAGATGCAGTGATAGTGTGGGTGAATTGGAGATCCCGCTCTCCCCGCTCTCTATCCTTCTCTCGTTCTCGTTTCCTGTCTCTCTCTCTCTCCCCCTTGCAGTGGTGGGGGGAGGAGGAGGGGGGAGGAGCCTCAGAGGTCGTGGGTGAGGCTCCCCCCCCGGGCTTGTTAGTGTACCCAGTGGCAACATTCTCCAGCATGGGCAGCTTTGTGACGTCCAGCGGGGTGAGGGGTGACTCATCCGAGTTAGGCGAGCACTGGGCAGGGGCTGGCGGAAAGACCAGCAAGGGCGGCCGGTGGGTGAGCAGGTTGGGGAAGGGGGCGGGGATGTCACAGAGGGACCCCCGGGGGGTGGTGTGGGAGGAGGAGGAACGACCCTGCTCCATGTCCTGTTCCCACTTAGCGTCCTGGAGCATGTCGTCGAACATGGGGTATTTCATTTCCTCATAGACCGACTCATTCTGGTCCTCGTCCTCCAGGAGGCGTTGCTTCAGGTCCCTCTGAATGTTACCCACCATCTCGATGTAGACAGGCTCGTCCTCGTCCTCCGTGTCTGGGGCTGGGCTCTGGCTCTGCGATGAGGACTTTTCCCTCCTTCCTTCCTTCCTGTTGCCGTGATTCTGGATGTAGGACTCATCAAAGGAGGTACTCAGCTGCGTGTTAGGGTTCCTCTTTGGCTTGGGAGGAGGGATCCGCTTGTACTCCTCACTGAACGGTCGCGACTTGGACCCTGCACGGGGGACAGACAGACAGCAGTGTTAAAACAGGTCATCAGCAGATGGCCATGATACAAAGGACAATAGTGGCAGAATTGTTTAAGATTAAGATCACTTTATTGGTCCAACCAAAATGTTACTTATGCTTTTTAACCCTTCTGAAAGACACAGATACATAAACATACATATACATGGAGAGGTGCAGGGGACTGCCACACTGGACTTTTTTCCCCCACTTGCAAGTACATGGGTATTTGTTTCTTCAGAGTTAGGGTTAGCATTAGGCTCAAGGTTAGGGGTAGAGTTGTCATTCCAAGCCGGGCCTCAAATTCCAGCTCGGTCTTGTCAAGCTGTGTACAGAAAAAAAGATGCAGCACCTTGTCTCTCTCCTCCTCTCTGTCAACGAGCAGGACAGGCAGTGCAGCCAGCAATAGTGTGTATCCCGTTGTCCATGTTGCTGACGCTATACCTAATTACAGTCATTTTAATTCATTGTTTTACCTGTTGTTTCTCTTACTGAAAAGTTCTGTTAACGAAATCCCTCATTTGTTTAGACAGCAAAAACATTCCCTATTCCCTTCAACCGTTACCATGCTCTATTCACGTGGCACTTGCATGTAGTGCATGTACCCTGCATGTAGGGCATGACCGATAAGGTAGGGCCGGACCATGGGATAGCCAATCATAATTGCATTAATAAATTGGTTATAATCTCAGAAAACTGTTATAACACAGCAAAATGGATGCGAAGAAGGGTCTTGCCACAGGCGGATGTCTATTGGCTGCTCAGGAGGGAAAGGGAAAGTCTGATCTCTGGAAAACATTTCACGTGGTTGTTAAACCACTGGCGAATCCTCTGGCAATGAAAAAGGCAAAGGTTGCGGGGCATTTTTAAAGTATGACAGCAAGACAACTGGTACGTCTTCTCTGTAGTGCCATTTTAACAGATACCCTGGTGCGACGGCCTCTTCCCCAGGCCAAACCTCTATGTCTGCAATTTGTTAACAAAAACGTAACTGTGCCACTTAAAGTAAAGCTGTCGGTACCTGACAAATCCGTCAGTTTTTGCTGTAAGGATGTTTGGCCCTTCAATACTGTAGAAGGGGCAGGCTTTGACGAACATGCCCAAAAGCTTAATGATGTGCTGGCTACTTACGGGAAGGTGCATGCTACCTCTGTTCTGCCCCTCCACCAGACTCCGCCAGATGTCTGAGCCTGGCAGACGAAAAGAAAGAGAACCTGACAGAGAAGTTGAAACATCCTGACATACGCACTGACGACTATCGGCAGCTTAGTTATCTGATGATAACATGCCATTATATTACTGCAGATTTCCAGATTTCCAACCTGACCACAGCACAGTTTCCAGCAGAAATGCCAAATCCGGGGGAAATAGTGAAGCTGCTAGTGACCAAATTTGGCCTCAACGCTACGTCATTAAGCAAAATTGTTTGGGTAACTGACCAGGGCTCCAACATTGTTCTAGTCCTTCAGCCATATCAGAGACTGGACTGCCAGAACCAAGTTCTATACACGATGCTGTGACATGGCCTTGACGGAGCAGCACTGGCCATCGATGCACCTGACATTGCTGAAACACTCACCGCAGTAAAGTCCCTTGTCAGGTAGGTTACTTATGATATGATGATATAAGCTAAATAAATACAATGCAGTATGTTATCCTAATTATTTTGCTTTATGTAAACATATGACACCTTTAGCAACAGTGCATTTAGGAATATAATAAATATAGCCAATATAATAATAATAATAATAATAATAATAATAATAATAATGTAGACCTAATTCATTCATATAGCTTTCCATGGGCATCTTATTTGTCATGCAACGGGTTTGAAAGTTTATGATGTGCTTATTATGCTCTCTACAGCTATGTCAAGCAGTCTGGGCTGGCTGCACAACTCTCAAAGATCCAGCTGCAGATGGGAGACACGAGTTTTAGTATGGTGTACCTCACCCTCAACTCTGTCCAGGACATGTACAATGAAGTGCACGAGAAGCTGGAGGCCTGCAGAAAGAGGCCCGCAGAGAGAGTCAAAAGAATTACCTGCAGTATCCCCTGGAGTTCCTAAAGCCATTTTTTGACGCACAGAAGGAACTGGATAAGTATCTTACTCTTAACTTGGTTTGTCTCAGGTCAGAGAGACTAAGGTATCACTGTCAGCCCCACGCACTTGACTCGCAACAGCAGGCTGCTGTGCGACAGTGTCACAGCGGTTGATTGGAGTGGAAGGTGAACATCAAAGACCTACACAAGGTGGCAACATTCCTCTGGCCCAAGTTCAACCAGTTGAGGATGCTGGCCGCCCAAAACAGGCAAGACGTCTATGACCATATGCACAAACTTTTACAATCCATGGCTGTGCCACCATCAGAGGAGCCTACAGAATACGATACGTCTGTGCCACAACCCGCCAAGAGAAGAGAGTTGGACTTTTCAGAGTGGTAAAAAGTCACAAAGAATGCTGATGAAGAAGATGATGACGACGTGACAAGATACACAACAGAGGCCTGTGATGGCAGACAAAAGAGATCTGTTGGGCTGGTGGAGGTCCAAAAGAGCACAGTACATCTATGGCTAGCCAAGTTGGCGAGAAGTGTGATTTGCGTCCCGGCCAGCAGCAGCAGCAGTGAATGAGTATCCAACACGGCAAGCTGGACCATAGACAAAAGGAGAACCATGCCTGAACCCTCCACTGTGGAAGTGATCCTTTTTCTTAACAATAATATGCAGCATTTATGTGAGTAAACAACTAATTGGAACTTTGGAATTAAAATGAAACGCATATGGCCTACAGTAGCTATTGGTATCCCAATTATTCTGACATCTCCAATAAGTTGCTTAGCCTATTAAATTATAAATTAACTATCCATTCTATTTTATTTCAACTTGCCAGCGGAAGGAAGCGACTTTCTTTGTCCCCATGACCACCAGCAATCCCTGGGACTCGGGGCGGGCCTCCCTGGATCTGTCCAAAGATATGCGTTCTTCTGTTAGCCTAATAATAGCAACAACATGTATAAAACCAGTCAAAAGTTTGGACACACCTTCTCATTCAATGTTTTTTCTTTATTTTTGCTACTTTCAACATTATAGAATAATAGTGAAGACATCAAAACTATAAAATAGCACTTATGGAATCATGTAGTAACCAATAAAGTGTTAAACAAATCAAAATATATTTTAAATTTTCGATTCTTCAATGCCTTGATGACAGCTTTGCACACTCTTGGCATTTTCTCCAACAGTCTTGAAGGAGTTCCCACATATGCTGAGCACTTTTTGGATGCTTTTCCTTCACTCTACCGGTCCATCTCATCCCAAACCATCTCAATTGGTTTGAGGTCGGGTGATTGTGGAGGTCAGGTCATCTGATGCAGCACTCCATCACACTCCTTCTTGGTCAAATAGCCCTTACACAACCTGGAGATGTGCTTTGGGTCATTGTCGTGTTGAAAAACAAATGGTAGTCCCACTAAGCTCAAACCAGATGGGATGGCGCATCGCTGCAGAATGCTGTGGTAGCCATAATGTTTAAGAGTGCCTTGAATTCTAAATAAATCACTGACAATGTCACCAGCGAAGCACTCCCACAATATCACACCTCCTCCTCCATGCTTCACCTACTAGGCGTCTCACAAAGACATGGCGGTTGGAACCAAAAATCGTACATTTGGACTCATCAGACCAAAAGACAGATTTCCACTGGTCTAATATCCATTGCTCGTATTTCTTGGCCCAAGCAAGTCTTTTCTTCTCATTGGTGCCGTTTAGTACTGGTTTCTTTGCAGAAATTTTACAATGAAGGCCTGATTCACGCAGTTGATGTTGAGATGTCTCTATTACTTGTGTGAAGCATTTATTTGGGCTGCAATTTATGAGGCTGGTAACTTTAATGAACTTATCTTCTGCAGCAGAGGTAACTCTGGGTCTTCCTTTCCTGTGGCGGTCCTCATGAGAGCCAGTTGCATCATAGCGCGTGATGGTTTTTGCGATTGCATTTGAAGAACCTTTCAAAGTTCTTGAAATATTCTGAATAGACTGACCTTCATGTCTTAAAGTAATGATGGACTATCGTTTCTCTTTGCTTATTTGAGCTGTTCTTGCCACAATATGGACTTGGTCTTTTACCAAATAGGGCTACCTTCTGTATACCACCCCTACCTTGTCAAAACACAACTGATTGGCTCAAAAGCATTAAGAAATTCCACAAATGAACTTTGAACAAGGCACACCTTTTAATTGAAATGCATTCCAGATGACTACCTCATGAAGCTGGTTGAGAGAATGCCCAGCGTTTGCAAAGCAGGCAAAGGCAAAGGGTGGCTACTTTGAAGAATCTCTAATATAAAATATATTTTGATTTATTTAACACTTTTTTGGTTACTACATGATTCCATATGTGTTATTTCATAGTTTTGATGTCTTCACTATTATTCCACAATGTAGAAAATAGTCAAAATAAATGAAAACACAGGAATGAGTCTGTGTCCAAACTTTTGACTGGTACTGTATATATTTATTATTTAATTATGCAAGACTCGTACTTATGGGCTACTATTATAAATGATAATAACACTAATAAGAAGAAGAATAATACGTTTTTGACTGTTTGAAACATTATAATCAAAGCATAAAGAAATAAGAAACTTTTCTAACAGGAAAAGCATTACAAGTGCTTTAGGCAGCATGTGGTTTACTTGGACCTATTCTAAATTATTCAAATCTACCGTCATTTAATTTTTAAACTGGAATGTTTGATTGTATACAACGCATGGATGACTCATAAGTTGTTTGTATTGATATGTATTGATATTGAACTAAACTAACATGACGCGATCGAAGCCGAACGCTTGATGGTACGAGGCTTAACCTGTTGGGTCTAGGGGGCAGCATTTGCACGTCTGGATAAAAAAAATGTACCCGATTTAATCTGGTTACTAATCCTACCCAGTAACTAGAATATGCATATACTTATTATATATGGATAGAAAACACTCTAAAGTTTCCAAAACTGTTTGAATGGTGTCTGTGAGTATAACAGAACTCATTTGGCAGGCAAAACCCTGAGACATTTTCTGACAGGAAGTGGATACCTGATGTGTTGTATTGACTTTAAACCTATCCCATTGAAAAACACAGGGGTTTAGGAATATTTTGGCACTTCCTATTGCTTCCACTAGATGTCGCCAGCCTTTACAAAGTGTTTTGAGTCTTCTGGAGGGAGATCTGACCGAACAAGAGCCATGGAACGGTGATGTCCCATTAGACACCTGGCGCGCTACTTCATGTTGGGTACCCTCGTTCCAATACGTTATAAAAGAGTATGCATTCGTCCACCTTGAATATTATTCATGTTCTGGTTAAAAAAGGCCCTAATGATTTATGCTATACAACGTTTGACATGTTTGAACGAACGGAAATATATTTTTTCCCCTCGTTCATGACGAGAAGTCCGGCTGGCTTACATCATGTGCTAACGAGACGGAGATTTTTGGACATAAATGATGAGCTTTTTTGAACAAAACTACATTCGTTATGGACCTGTGATACCTGGAAGTGACATCTGATGAAGAGAATCAAAGGTAATGAATTATTTACATAGTATTTTCGATTTTAGATCTCCCCAACATGACGTCTAGTCTGTATCGCAACGCGTATTTTTCTGGGCACAGTGCTCAGATTATTGCAAAGTGTGATTTCCCAGTAAGGTTATTTTTAAATCTGGCAAGTTGATTGCGTTCAAAAGATGTAAATCTATAATTCTTTAAATGACAATATAATGTTTTCTAATTTTAATTATTTAATTTGTGACGCTGACTTGACTGCCGGTTATTGGAGGGAAACGATTTCCTCAACATCAATGCCATAGTAAAACGCTGTTTTTGGATATAAATATCAACTTGATAGAACTAAAAATGCATGCATTGTCTAACATAATGTCCTAGGAGTGTCATCTGATGGAGATTGTAAAAGGTTAGTGTATCATTTTAGCTGGTTTTATGGTTTTGGTGACCCTGTCTTTGACTTGACAAAACATTACACACAACTCTTGTAAATGTACTGTCCTAACATACTCTAAATTTATGCTTTCGCCGTAAAACCTTTTTGAAATCGTAAAACGTGGTTAGATTAAGGAGATGTTTATCTTTCAAATGGTGTAACATAGTTGTATTTTTGAAAAATTTGAATTTTGACATTTATTTGGATTCAAATTTGCCGCTCTTGAAATGCACCTGCTGTTGATGGAGTGCACCACGGGTGGCACGCTAGCGTCCCACCTAGCCCCAAGAGGTTAAGACTATAGTCTACTAAGCTTACTAATGATGATAATAATAATAATAATTTTAATAATAGGCTTACAATAAGGAGATCATGAAAAAGGAGGGTATGGAGCGCCGCATGCCGTTCGCCGTGCGTATTATGTGTGTCAGCAGGTGCAATGTTACAATGTTGATACTTGGAAGAATGAAAACAACATTAAATAATTACAAATAAATCCCAGAGAGTCTGTTCTAACGAGAGAAATAAAAGTTAACGCCTTTATTACAGCAGCAGCACAAATTAAAAACAAATTAGTGAATTGCTTTAGGCCATCTTAGGTTGTATGACTGACAGACCTGTTGCGTTGAGTTGTGGAAAATTACATAATTAGTCATGCTATCCTGTGTTTTACTATTTTAAGAATTGCATCTTGTTAACTTGCAGAAAAGAGCACATTATAGTGTTTGCTGTTGTGAATGCATTTAGACGGTTGAGCCTTTGGGCTATCAACCTCCTCTTAAATCAGCACAGACAACTAATTGCCATTTACACACTATCTGCTGACCACTACGTATACAAAAAGGATGTACTTCTCTATAAAAGCTGAGAACCGACACTGTTTGTTGGGCCTTATCTGCGCAACTGTTGAAGTGCGTAGTTATCTGCTCCATTTTACAAATCTTATAATAAAGTGGTGTTTGAAAGAATCTGCAGTCTCTCTTCCCTTTGATTAGAATTTCTACGACAATTTGGTGACAGCAGTGGGATGGCTAACTGAGGAGTTAGGCATCCATTGCTTCTGAGGAGACCGAGGTTAAACTGCACGCAGGGGCTGCGTTAGTCATGGGTTAGGGTAGCCCACACTCCGCTTAGGCAGAGCAGGAGGGACCCGCCTCGGACCTGGCGGGGAGCGTCAGTAAGTGGATACGTCATTCCAAACAGACAAAATAAATTAAGGGTGAGAATGATCTTTTAAACATCATAGAAAATCCCGTTCAGGGAACAGGTTGTGCACATTAGGTTTTTTGTTGGAGCAAAAGACACCCCTAGTTAGAAACGTTGATATAGCAGAGTTTTTTCTAGGTAGGAGAAGTCCTGGAAGTAATTCTATGGCAAACACCCTGTTGAAGCATGGTGACCCTGTAGGAGCAGGGACATCTCCGATTGGTATGTTTTTGTTGCAGAAGTATCCTGGTAATGGAAAGGGGTTGTGTTTATCTGTTGAAGCAGAGAAGAGGCCACTGGATGATATGACACGATTACGAGTCTCAACACCAGTCTTAATGTCAACAGTGAAGAGGTGACTCTGGGATGCTGGCCTTCTAGGCAGAGTTCCCGTGTCCAGTGTCTGTGTTCTTTTGCCCAACTTAATCTTTTATTTTTATTGGCCAGTCTGAGATATGGCCTCTTCACTGTTGACGTTGAGACTGGTGTTTTGCGAGTACTATTTAATGAAGCTGCCAGTTGAGGACTTGTGAGGAGTCTGTTTCTCAAACTAGACACTCTAATGTACTTGTCCTCTTGGTCAGTTGTGCACCGCTGCTTCCCACTCCAGTTTTCGCTATTCTGTGAAGGGAGTAGTACACAGCGTTGTACAATATCCTCAGTTTCTTGGCAATTTCTCGCATGGAATAACCTCTCAGAACAAGAATAGACTGACAAATTTCAGAAGAAAGTTCTTTGCTTCTGGCCATTTTGAGCCTGTAATCGAACCCACAAATGCTGATGCTCCAGATACTCAACTAGTCTAAAGAAGGCCAGTTTTATTACTTCTTTAATTAGAACAACAGTTTTCAGCTGTGCTAACATAATTGCAAAAGGGTTTTCTATTGATCAATTAGGCTTTTAAAATGATAAACCTGGATAAGCTAACACAACGTGCCTTAGGAACACAAAGTTTGAGGAAACCAAGAAAGGCAAGAAATGTGAAATAGATTTAGGTATGTTTAGAAAGTGGGAGAGGGAAGCCGAAAGACAGTCAGACAGGAAAGTTAAAGGAATAACAGTGAAAGAAGAAACACATGGAGGAAGATAAGAAAAGAAGGAGAAACAGGGATGATAAAGAAAATGACTTTCCACCCTCCTATTATACCCCTGTATCCACTGCACTAGCACCAGCCCTGGTTGTCCGACAGCAGATTGCTCAGCCATCTCACCAGCCACAGTTCTGCCCCCAACAACACCTGATATAACCGCGGGACCAGCAGACCCCTAGGAGGCGGCCCATGAGCATTGGAAATCTGTTCCATACACCGCCCACATTAACTCTGACTTTTTATCAAGGACGGGGCCAGCAGTGGCAGGCTCAGGGAATTCCTCCAAACAATAGACAGAGAGGAAGAGGAAGGGGAGGGTGAGCCAGTGCTGACGGACGGGCTGGACGACAACCATTATTGGGTAGGAACTTTCCTTGTTACAAGCGGAAAAAACGAACATTTCACTAGAAAACGTCGAAACAAACCTACCAAACAGAGGGCAGTGGGGGGAGGTGGGAAAACAGGGACCTCCCCCGAAAACAACCCTATACAAACCAGATATGGACTGACACAAGGTAGACAGAGTTGACACCCTTGGACAGCATTTAAATACATTTTTCAAACCCCCGTGAGGAGCCGACGGTTTGTCTCTTTGTCAATGAGCACTCTCGTCTGAATGTACCAGTGCGCAGAATAACTGTTGAATTTATGGAACGCTCAACACCCGTTGAATATGGCCGGTGTCAGTAAACGTTGGGGGAAAAACGTAATTAAAATGTTTCCAGCAGCATGGTTAGTAACCAACGCTTTGGATAACATGAAAAAAGCCTGACCAGCTCTGTTAGAATGAGTAGAATGGTCAGAATAAGGAGGTGTTCTCTTATTTGTGTCTGGAAGTAGCTAGCAAGCTAGCCAACTTTAGCCAGTTAGCTTGGGTGCTTGACTGCCTTTGGTCAGAGAACTTGGATCAACCATGCTCCTTGGCCAGAGCGGGCAGTGTGCACTCTGAACAGTCTGAATTTCCAAACACCCAAAGTCGTAAAATGTGTAACTAGTAACTTGTTATGCTAACAAGCTAACAAGAGGCTGCATAGCAACAGCATCAACTCCCGGGTTGACATGCGACGCTCAACTGAAAGAGTACCGTTTCTTTAAAATATACTCAAATTAACTAACAGTATATATTATGAAGTATATACTCATTAAGTATGTACTATATAGTACATTAGTATGGGTATTCAAACACATCTTGGGTATGTGAGTATGTTGATAAAATGAGTACGTATGTTTTCATTGCAGAGACAAAGAAACTCATATGCCAGACACAGTGGAGGCTCTACAGAAGAGGAAGGGGAGGACCAAACTCCTCAGTGAATTTCATTAAAGAAATAATTGTAAAACATTGAAAAAGTTATCCTTTTTAGATAAAACTATACTAAATATATTCACATCACCAAATAATTGATTAAAACACACTGTTTTGCAATGAAGGTCTACAGTAGCCTCAACAGCACCCTGTAGGGTAGCACTATGGTGTAGCCGGAGGACAGCTAGCTTTCGTCCTCCTCTTGGTACATTGATTTCAATATGAAGCCTAGGAGGCTCTTGGTTCTCACCCCCTTCCATAGACTTACACAGTAAGTATGACAACTTCTTGAGGACATCCTCCAACCTATCAGAGCTCTTGCAGCATGAACTGAGATGTTGTCCAGCCAATCAAAGAATCAGAGAATGAATCTAGTACTGAAAGCATAAGCTACAGCTAGCTAGCACTGCAGTGCATAAAGACAGGGAAAGACAATAATTGAATAGTTTTCACAAATTCATTTATTTAAAAAATGCATTCTTTGGCACAACCAAACACTCCTCGTAGACTCAGGAAAACCCTAGGGGTTTTAATCTCGTGAGATACGTCATTCCATCTTATTCTTAAATAGATTTATTGAATTGACAAAAGGGAGGAGGGGTCACGAGTAATTATGTTTGTTTTCACTGTAATTTAAAACTTAATTTAAAGACAGAGGTAGAGTATAGTATAGATTGTAGAGGGAAACAAGTGTTGGGGCGGAAGGGAAAGGTACTGGGTGATGGTGAGTGACAGGTGTTCTGAGTTAAATAAACAGAGATGTCGACTAGTGAAAGTAACAAAGGAAATGCGAAGTTAATTGGAAAGTAAGAACTTCGAATTTGAATTGTTTGGACTGATTAAGATTTTGCAAAGTGAAAACTAATAAAATCTTTATTTTCTCTCCCTTTGAAATGTTTCCCGAGGCTGTTGCCTTGGGAGAACAGTTAGTGAAAGTCTGCAGTTTTATAAAAGTACTGTCACGTCCTGACCATAGAAAGCTCTTATTTTCTATAATAGAGTAGGTCAGGGCATGACTGGGGTTTTTTCTAGTTATTATTTTCTATGTGGGGTTCTAGTTTAGTTTTTCTATGTTTGGGTGTTTGGTATGATTCCCAATTAGAGGCAGCTGGCTATCGTTGTCTCTAATTGGGGATCATACTTAAGTAGCATTTTTTCCACCTGTGGGTTATGGGATATTGTTTGTATTTTGAGTTAGTGCATGTAGCATTCTCTGTAGTCACGGTTCGTTGTTAGTTTATTGTTTATTTGTTTTTTGTCTTTGCTTAGTTTCACTTTCTAATAAAAGATGTGGAACGCTACTCACGCTGCGCCTTGGTCCGACCATCATTATTACAACGAAGGTGACAAGTACAAAGGAATCAGATCCGGCCGTAGAGGGAGCTCCCCAACAAGTATGGCCTAGACATTGGTTTCTTTGTTTTTGACCTAAATTTTACCACACACACAAGCAAGCACACACAACTCACCTGTTATGAATATTTGTTAAGTGGTGTTGGTACCATGTTTGATTTATTGTGTGGGGTCTTTTTTAATTTGGTTGTAAACTGGGTACGCAGAATGATAGGAAAGTTTGAAGGGGTTTCTGAGGTACAGGGAAAGAAAACACTTAATGGGGTTGAATGACATTTGTTCTGACTTCCTGGTGAGGCCTGATCACCCTTACTAGGAAGACTGAAGACATTGGGTGAGATTTAAATGGACTATGTAAACACTTATAATTAGGAAGAAGTTTATAATTTAGCAATAGTCCTATGTGTGATTCAGAATACGAAAGGAGAGAGAGTGCTGCCCTGAATGAGGGACACCTGTCTCTAGTATATTTTACCATTACCTTACAGGATACAATTATTTCAACAGAGTTGTAATTCAAATTTGATTTGTTATTCTAATTTGTTAATTTTGGTTGACAGTTACTCCAAATGGATTTTAAGTTTTCTCCACCTCGAGTGATATACAGTTGAAGTTGAAAGTTTACATACCTTAGCCAAATACATTTAAACTCAGTTTTTCACAATTCCTGACATTTAATCCAAGTAAAAATCCCTTGTCTTAGGTCAGTTAGGATCACCACTTTATTTTAAGAATGTGAAATGTCAGAATAATAGTAGAGAATGATGTGTTTCAGCTTTTATTTTCATCATCACATTCCCAGTGGGTCAGAAGTTTACATACACTCAATTAGTATTTGGTAGCATTGCCTTTAAATTGTTTAACTTAGGTCAAATTTTGGGTAGCCTTCCACAAGCTTCCCACAAAAAGTTGGGTGAATTTTGGCCCATTCCTCCAGACAGAGCTGGTGTCAGGTTTGTAGGCCTCCTTGCTCGCACATGCTTTTTCAGTTCTGCCCATAAGTTTTCTATGGGATTGGGGTCAGGGCTTTGTGATGGCCACTCCAATACCTTGACTTTGTTGTCCTTAAGCCATTTTGACACAACTTTGGAAGTGAGCTTGGGGACATTGTCCACTTGGAAGACCCATTTGCGACCAAGCTTTAACTTCCTGACTGATGTCTTGATGTTGCTTCAATACAGCCACATAATTTTCCCGCCTCATAATGCCATCTATTTTGTGAAGTGCACCAGTCCCTCCTGCAGCAAAGCACCCCTACAACATGATGCTGCCACCCCCGTGCTTCATGGTTGGGATGGTGTTCTCCGGCTTGCGAGCATCCCCCTTTTTCCTCCAAACATAGCGATGGCCGTTATGGCTAAATAGTTATATTTTTGTTTCATCAGACCAGAGGACATTTCTCCAAAAAGTATGATCTTTGTCCCCATGTGCAGTTGCAAACCGTAGTCTGGCTTTTTTAGTTGCGGTTTTGGAGCAGTGGCTTCTTCCTTGCTGAGCGGCCTTTCAGGTTATGTTGATATAGGACTCATTTTACTGTGGATATAGATACTTTTGTACCTGTTTTCTAAAGCATCTTCACAAGGTTCTTTGCTGTTGTTCTGGGATTGATTTGCACTTTTTGCACCAAAGTACGTTCATCTTTAGGAGACAGAACGCGTCTCCTTCCTGAGCGGTATGACGGCTGTGTGGTCCAATAGTGTTTATACTTGCGTACTATTGTTTGTATAGATGAACGTGGTACCTTCAGGCATTTGGAAATTGCTCCCAAGGAAGAGCCAGACTTGTGGAGGTCTACAATTTTTTTGTTGAGTTCTTGGCTGATTTCTTTTGATTTTCCCAAGATGTCACTGAGTTTGAAGATAGGCCTTGAAATACATCCACAGGTACACCTCCAATCGACTCAAATGATGTCAATTAGCCTATCAGAAGCTTCTAAAGCCATGAAATCATTTTCTGGAATTTTCCAAGTTGTTTAAAGGCACAGTCAACTTAGTGTATGTAAACTTCTGACCCACTGGAATTGTGATACAAGTGAAATAATCTGTCTAAACAATTGTTGGAAAAATTACCTGTCATGCACAAAGTACATGTCCTAACCGAATTTGCAAAAATATAGTTTGTTAAACAAGAAATTTGTGGAGTGGTTGAAAAACTACTTTTAATGACTCCAATCTAAGTGTGTGTAAACTTCTGTCTTCAACTGTATGTGTATTGTTGTTGATATATGTGTATTGCTGTTTGGTTGTTCTTGTTTTTGGCTTTGTTTCGATACAAATCTCATCAGATTGGGTCTGCTGTATTGTAGGATTGTCTCCTTATTAAGGATTGGCCAACTAACTCCTTGATTCTTTAACTTTGCAGTGAGAGATGTTAGGGGAGTATAATTCAATTGTATTAGAAATCTGTATAAAGAATATTTATAGTAGTAATAATTTGTCATACAGTAAATAACATTTTAGTTAACAATTTACAGATCATTTTTACAAAGAATACATAACTAGGAGCAGATCAGGCTATAGCTTACATAACATTGGGATGAACAACTGCAGCGTATTTCGACTGCATGAGTCTTCTTCAGGCAGCGTTGAGGACAGAAGTTGACGTGTCTCTAGAAATAGAGGTGTAGTCATTGTAAACATCAATGATAGGAAAATAAACCATAGACAAAATATGTACAATGTTATCACGTCAGTGTATAATGGCAACATGAGTGAATAAACAATGAGAGTATATACAATCTGAGTAACATGCGTAAAAGACAGCTTATTCACTGGTGAGTAAAAACATTCTATATGATGACGCACATAATAGGGAGTACCAAAACTCAACATGAAAAGGATAAAAAAACATAAGGCTATAGACTTGTCTGTCTATAGAAAAGCAGAGCTTAATAGAGGAAACAGCTTATTTCTAGTTATTGGTTTAATCCATGGGGGAAAAAAGAGATCCCAAGTCAACCCTTTCCAGTCACACTTTATTTAGATAGTCCCATATAGATGATCTACAAATGGTTATAGTATGAACAAACTGTATGTTGATAAGCAAATGCTTGCTAAGGTTACGTACGGTTAGGGTAAGGGTTAAGGTTAGGACTAGGGATAGAGCTAGGGTTAGGGTTAAGTTTAGGGTTAGGATGAGGGTTAGGGTTGGTTGAAATGTTGACAGTTATTGAACATCTACTGAAAATACAGAAGCCCTGAAGCCCAAGGCAAAAACAAAATATTAATACTATATGTAATGACTTAGTATCTCATTTTTTGTTTTTAACTAAGCCGTTCAAAAAAGATACTAAGTCGTTCAAACGAGATAGTAAGTCTTTGAACTACTTATCTTGTTTGAACAACTTAATTGTTATTTTGTTTAATTAGGCCTCATTTGTTAAGCATGCTTCTCAGACTGTGTAATGATTGCTGAAGCCATTAATTCACTGATTCCATCCATTGATATGATTATAAATTGACAGTTCTTTGATAGCCTAAGAAAGGGCTGCTTTTGAATGCCAGAGCATGTAAGTATGAAGATGGTGTCAGCCTTTTCTCTTGCTCAAATTTTGCTCTGGTACTACTCAGCCACAAGCTGTGGGCATGCTTTGTTTCCTGTATCACTATTCTTTTAAATAGGCCTATATGTTTGCAACTATTTTCTTACTTACTTATTGTGTTCTTCATGTTTCTCATGTGTTTTTTTTCTAGTATTACATTGTTGTTGATTATTGCATTGTTGTGTTTTGAGTTTGCAAGAAAGGCATTTCACAGTACTTGTGCATGTGACATACATTTTTTTTTAAACTTTTCATTAACTAATTTCAGTCCAAGCACATCTCCTGAGATGTGAAAACTTTTCAACAGGGAGATTGTCTTGGATTTGGTCAGTACTAAAATCCATGGTAAATGTCAGGTTTTTGTTCGATGTGTTGAGGAGAGCAAAGAAGTCAGGGAGTTCTTGTTCACTACCTGTCCACGGCATCAGTATGTCGTCAATGTATCTGTACCAACCCATGCCATTGGGTAGGAAAGGGGGTAACACTTTATTTGGATAGTCCCACGTATATGGTTTGTAGATGGTTTTATACGGAAGCCCTGAAGCCCAAGGCCAAAAATAAATAACAAATATGTAGACTCTTGGAATGATCTCATTTGAACAATTTTCTATCTCGTTTGAACGACTTAGTAAAAATAGGTTGTCAACTTGTCTTTTCTACAAAGTACCTATGCACCATTCTTGTGTGTGTTCAATAAACAAAAATTAATACATAGTCTACTGTAAGATTCCCACTAACATTCCTTTATGTAATTAAGCTTTTGCGTGTGTATTTTTACCTGTCTTTACAAAAATAATAATTAATTTGTAGAGCACATTTCCCATGCTCAATGCACGTGAAGCTTGTTGGTGCTTGCTTTTGTGCTCAAATCATTTGACTGCTGCAGTTTGAAATAATTTATTTTATTTTATTCATGAAAATAACCTGACCCTGGCCTTTATTATTTACAATTTATTTTTGATATTTTAACTGAATTAAATTGACTTATATTATGGTGTTTCTATTCCAAGAATTTACATTAGCCTAACTAACTACATATCCTAATGTTAGAAGGTAGAATATAAACTAGATATAGGCTACTGCTGGTGAGGTAGGCTAAAATATTACCACCGCATAGGCCTAATTAAAAGAATAGTGATAAAGGAAATTAAAATGCTAGGCAGAGCATGCCCAGAGCTTGTGAAGACGGAGAGACGGCTGACAATAATTTTTTTTAAATCTGCTCGATTACGCTCTGCTCCTTGCTCCACACTCGCCCACTGTTCTGGCATTCAAAAGCAGCCCTGCTTTAGGCTATCAAAGAACTGTACATGAATAATCATATTAATGGATGGAATTAGTGAATGAATGGCTACAGCAACCATTACACGGTCTAACAACTTTTTTTACTAAGTCGTTAAAAGGAGACACTAAGTTGTTTGAACAAGATACTAAATCGTTCAAACAAGATAATTCCAAGAGTCTATATATTTGTTGTTTATTTTTTTGCCTTGTGCTTCAGGGCTTCCATGTGAACATCTACAAACCATCTACTTGGGACTATCCAAATAAAGTGTTGCTCTCTTTCCTACCCAACGCCATGGGTTGGTACAGATACATTAACGACATACTGACGCCGTGGACAGGTAGTGAAGAAGAGCTCCTTGAATTATTTGCTCTCCTGGAGCAATGGAACACAAACCTGAAATTCACCATGGACTTTCTTGCTCAGTACTGACCAAATCCAAGACAATCTCCCTGTTGGACTGTTTGCACATCTCAGGACATATGCTCGGACAAAAATTAGTTTCAAGTTTTTTTATTTCACATACAGTGAAATGCCTTTCTTGCAAACTCAAAAACTAATAATGCAATAATCAATAATGTAATACTAGAAAAAAAACACACAATAAATAAGAAATATGAAGAACACAGTAAGTAAGTAAGCATATAATATACAGGATCAACACCATAATTACAATTTGCAGGGATACTGGAGTGATGGAGGTAGATACTGTACGTATAGGGGTAAGGTGACTAGGCAACAGGATAAAAGAAACAAATGTGAGTGTGTGGGCCCTTTGAGCGGTCCAATAAAAGGTCAATAAAGATACAGTCCGTATAGCTATTTTGTTAGCTATTTATCAGCCTCATTGCTTGGGGATAGAAGCTGTTCAAGAGCCTATTGTTGTCAGACTTGATGCACCAGTACCGCTTACCATGCGGAAGCAGAGAGAATAGTCTATAGTTTGGGTGGTTGGAGTCTAACAATTTTCCGGACCTTCCTTCCATTCCACCTGATATACAGTGCATTCGGAAAGTATTCAGACCCCTTGACTCTTTCCACATTTTGTTACATTACAGCCTTATTCTAAAATTGATTAAATTATGTTTTTCCTCATCAATCTACACACAGTACCCCATAATGACACAGCTTTATTTACATAACTATTCAGACCCTTTGCTATGAGACTCAAAAATTGAGCTCAGGTGCATCCTGTTTCCATTGATCATCCCTGAGATGTTTCTACAACTTGATTGGAGTCCACCTGTGGTAAATTCAATTGATTTGACATGACTTGGAAAGCCAAACACCTGTCTGTATAAGGTCCAGAGCAAAAAAACAAGCCATGAGGTCGAAGGAATTGTCCGTAGAAAATCGAGGGAAAGATGAACGGAGCAAAGTGCAGAGAGATCCTTGATGAAAACCTGCTCCAGAGCTCTCAGGACCTGAGACTGGGATGAAGGTTAACCATCCAGCAGGACAACGACCCTAAGCACACAACCAAGACAACGCAGGAAAGGCTTCGGGACAAGTCTCTAAATGTCCTTGAGTGGCCCAGCAAGTGCTCGGACTTGAACCCGATCGAAGTCTCTGGAGAGACCTGAAATAGCTGTGTAGCCACGCTCCCCACACAACTTGACAGAGTTTGAGAGGATCTGCAGAGAAGAATGGGAGAAACTCCACAAATACAGGTGTGCCAAGCTTGTAGTGTCATACCCAAGAAAACTTGAGGCTGTAATCACTGCCAAAGGTGCTTCAACCAAGTACTGATTAAAGGGTCTGAATACTTATGTAAATGTGATATTTCATTATTTTAATTTTTATACATTTGCAAAAATGTCTAAACTTTTTTGCTTTGTCATTATGGGCTATTGTGAGTAGATTGACGAGGGGAAAACCATTTAATGCATTCTAGAATAAGGCTATAACATAACAAAGTGTGTGAAAAGGCAAGGGGTCTGAATACTTTCCGAATGTACCCAGTTCTGTACTGGGCTCTCCGCACCACCCTCTGTAGTGCCATGTGATCGACGGCGGTGCTATTGTCATACTAGGCAGTGATTCCTCCAGTCCAGATGCTCTCAATACTACAGATGTAGAACTTTTTGAGGATTTGAGGGCCCATGCCAACATTTTTCAACCTCCTGAAGGGGAAGAGGCACTGTCGCATCTTCTTCAAAACTATGAGCATGTGTTTGTACCATTTTACGTCTTTAGTGATTTGGACACAGAAGAACTTAACTCTCGCCCCCCATTTCTGTAGTCCACGATCAGCTCCTTCGTCTTTATACTGCCAGGTTACTGACCTCCTACCTGTAGGCTGACTCATTGTCGTTGGTGATCAGGCCTACCACCGTAGTGTCGTCAGCAAACTTGATGATGATGTTGGAGTCGTGCATGGCCACACAATCGTGGGTGAACAGGGAGGGGACTAAGCACACACCCCTGTAGACCCCCTGTGTTGAGGGTCAGCGTGGCAGAGCTGATGTGGCCTACCCTCATCAACTGGGGTCGACCAGTCAAGAAGTCCAAGATCCTGTTGCAGAGGGAGGTGTTCACACCGAGAGTCCTATGCTTGGTGACGTGCTTGGAGGGGACAATGGTGTTGACAGCTAAGCTGTAGTCAATGAACAGCGTTCTTACATATGTTTTCCTCTTTATCTATTTGGGTGAGGGCAGTGTGGAGAGCAATTTTATTTATTATGGATCCCTATGAGCTGATGCCAAGGCAGCAGCTACTCTTCCTGGGGTCCGGTAAAATTAAGGCAGTTATACATAAATTAAATAAAAAAATTACATTCATTACAGAATTCACATCACACTAAGTGTGTCCCCTCAGGCCCATACTCCACTACCACATATCTACAACGCATGTGTACGTGTGTCTACAGTGCATATGTTATCATGTATGTGTATGCATGTGTCTGTTCCTATGTTTGTGTTACTTCACAGTCCCCGCTGTTCCATAAGGTGTATTTTTACCTGCTTTTTAAATCTGATTCTACTGCTTGCATCAGTTACCAGATGTGGAATATAGTTAGTTCCATGTAGTCATGGATCTATGTAGTACTGTGCGTCTCCCATAGTCTGTTCTGGACTTGGGGACTGTGAAGTGGTATGTCTTGTGGGGTATGCATGGATGTCTGAGCTGTGTGCTAGTATTTTAAAACAGACATCTCAGTACCTTCAGCTTGTCCACAACTCTTACAAAAACAAGTAATGAGGGAGTCAATCACTCTTCCACTTCGAGCCATGAGAGACTGACATGCATCTCATTCATTTTAGCTCTCCGTGTACTTTTAAGGGCCAGCCGTGCTGCCCTGTTCTGAGCCAACTGCAAATTTCCTAAGTCCCTCTTTGTGGCACCTTACCACACAACTGAACAGTAGTCTAGGTGCAACAAAACCAGGGCCTGTAGGACCTGCCTTGTTGACAGTGTTGTTAAGAAGGCAGAGTAACACTTTATTATGGACAGACTTCTCCCCATCTTGGCTACTGTTGTATCAATATGTTTTCACCATGACAGTTTACAATCCAGGGTTACTCCAAGCAGTTTAACCACCTCAACTTGCTCAATTTCCACATTATTCATTACGAGATGTAGTTGAGGTTTAGGGTTTAATGAATGTATTTGGGACAAATCAATGCTTTTAGTTTTGGAAATATTTAGGACTAAGTTACTCCTTGGTACCCATTCCGAAACTAACTGCAGTTCTTTGTTAAGTGCTGCAGTCGTTTCAGTCGCTTTAGTAGCTGACGTGTGTAGTGTTGAGTCATCCGCATACATAGACACATTGGCCTTACTCAAAGCCAGTGGCATGTTGAGATTGCATCATTTATGGATCTGTTGGGGCTGTATGCAAATTGGAGTGGGTCAAGGGTATCTGGGATGGTGGAGTTAATGTGTGCCATAAATTGCCTCTCAAAGCACTTTATGATTACAGAAGTGGGTGCTACAGGGTGGTAGTCATTGTGGCATGAAGCATTAGAGCTCTTGGGGACAGGAATGAGCGTGGTCATCTTAAAACATGTGGGGATTACAGACTGGTACTAGGAGAGGTTGAAAATTATTGTGAATATGCCTGCAAACTGGTCATTGTGGGACTTGTACTTGATCCTGTCGGCGTAGCCTCGGGGTTGTCTACGATAGTTCTGTGTGTGGTAGCCCTGTTCTCAACCTCTGTGTTATTCCAGGGCTTTTGATTGGTGAAGCAGGGAACCCTCACCATGGGGAAAATGTAGTCAATGCACTTTCTAATGAAGCCGGTAGCCCTGTTCTCAACCTGTGTGTTATTCCAGGGCTTTTGATTGGTGAAGCAGGGAACCCTCACCATGGGGAAAATGTAGTCAATGCACTTTCTAATGAAGCCGGTGACAGAGGTGGTTAGCTCATCAATGCTATCGGTGAAGTCTGGAAACATATTCCAATCAGTGCTAGCAAAGCAGTGCAAAGCAGTCCTGTAGCATAATCTCTAATTACGGTGGCCATTTCTCAACAGAGCGAGTCACGGGTACTCCCTGTTTGAATTTCTGTTTGTAAACAGGAAGCAGGAGTACGGAGTCATGATCGGATGTTCCAAATAGCGGACGAGGGAGGGCCTTGTATTCTTGCTTGTAGGTAGAATAGCAGTGGTCTAGGACTTTAATGTCCCTAGTGCCGTTGGAGATGTGTTGATGGAAGTTGGGCATCACGTGTCTTAGTGACGCAGAATTAAAATCGGTGGCAACCAGAAAAGCAGCCTCTGGATATCGGTTCTCTTGCTTGTTTATAGCCTTGTACAGTTCGCTTGTTATTTTTTTGGTCCTGAGGTAGAATGTATACAGCAGTCATGATAACAGACGCAAACTCCCTCGGGAGGTAGAAGGGTCAGCGTTTGACCATCAGGTACTCCAAGAGAGGTTAACACTTCCACTGCACTGGAGTTAGCACACCAGTTGGTTTTGATGAAGAGGCAAACCTCCCCCCTCGATTTCCCAGACTCCACTGTCCTGTCCGCCCGGTGAATGGAGAATCCATCAAGTTGGAGAGCCATGTTTCAGAAAAGCAAAGAATATTGCAGTTTCGAGAGTCCCGTTGGTGGTAAATCCACGATCGGAAGTCATCCAGATTATTATCAAGTGACTGGCCAGTAGAATGGCGGGAAGAGGTGGCCGGTTTACCATTTGCCTTCATCTCACTAGGATCCACCCTCTTGCCTCTGTAACGCTGGGTAGCCCAAAAATTGGGTCGGAATTACAGAGAGAGCCCAGTGCAGATGAGTCGAAGTTGAAGCCAAAATTGGGGAAAGTAATTGCCAACATGATGTTCAAAAGTTCTTGTCAACTGTAGGAAGTAATTGCACCCACACAATAGACCATTGATGGCCTCCTATTTCCTATAGGCTTTTTCCTGTGCACACACCGTTCCTACTACGCACAATCTCAAAAGCAAACAAACCTATCATCTTGAAATACTTCACTACCCAGTACGCAAAAGAAGGTCTCTGGCTTGATATTTGCCATTTCCCTATACTCAAGACTTTAAATTCCTACCACCAGAGGGCGAGCAGAGTTTGCCATTTAAGATGTTATTTGCATCTCTGGCAGGTAGCCCCCACTCAGAGGACCACTGTAAAACCTCATCAAGCAATCTAGCCATGGGTTAATTTGAAAGACAATAAAACAATTATTTGCATTATTAAGGCTTTTGATATATGCTACAGTCTATGATTCATACTCTCACTACAACACTGCTAATACTAGAGAAATGCACACAACGTACAGTAGGTGGTGGCACCTCTTAAACCCCACAGAAGAATCCGAAAAGCTCACACCAACAGGAAGTTACCATCACCCATATCCTCCATTGAATGTAATAGCAGCAGAGATGCTCTTTGGAAGAATGGCAAATTTTGGAAAGAAAATGCGACAGGCTTTTGGAACTAAAGAACAGTTTAATTGTTTGTATTTTTCACCACTGAACATTTTGAAATAAAGAACTACAGCGCAAAGTATTCAGACCCCTTGACTTTTTCGACATTGTCACGTTACTGCCTTATTCTAAAATTGATTAAAATGTTTTTTTCCCCCCTCATCAAGCTACACACAATAGTACTCCATAATGACAAAGCAAAAACACGTTTAGACATTTTTGCAAAATAAATATTTTAAAAATGAAATAATACATTTACATAAGTATTCAGACACTTTACTCAGTACTTGTTGAAGTACCTTTGGCAGCAATTACAGCCTCAAGTCTTCTTGGGAATGACGCTACAAGCTTGGCACACCTGTGTTTGGGGAGTCTGTCCTATTCTTCTCTACAGATCAAATTCTGGCTGGGCCACTCAATGACACTCAGAGACTTGTCCAGAAGCCACTCCTGCATTGTCTTAGCTGTGTGCTTGGTGTCATTGTCCTGTTGAAAGGTGAACCTTTGCCCCACTCTGAGATCTTGAGTGCTCTGGAGCAGGTTTTCATCAAGGATCTCTCTGTACTTTGCTCCGTTCATCTTTCCCTCGATCCTGTCTAGTCTCCCAGTCCCTGTCGCTAAAAATATTCCCACAGCATGATGTTGCCACCACCATGCTTTAACGTAGAGATGGTGCTAGGTTTCCTCCAGACGTGACGCTTGTGCCTCGACACAATCCTGTCTCGGAGCTCTACGGACAATTCCTTGGACCTCATGACTTGGTTTTTGCTGTGACATGCACTGTCAACCTTATATAGACAGGTGTGTGGGCTTGAGGTTGCTTCCTTGAGCATGCAGGTCATCAGTCTAGGTAAGAAACTTTGGAAAGCACAGAGTGGAATGTTTATCTTTTCTAGGCCGGTGTTGCCTGGAGTTTGTTCGCAGGGGAGCCATCTCCTGCCTCTCGTCCCCCATCTGATAGTGGAGTCGAAGGAGCACAGCAAGAGGAGCATAGCAGTCAACGATGGTCGCATGTCACGAGCTGTAGAAGCCGAACACAGCGGCCTCCCGCAAAGCAGTCTACACTCCCAACGAGAGGCCCAGAACAGATTGAAACAACGAATAGTTTCACCACCCTGGACCCTGATCTTCCTGCACATTTGTCGCTGGGGGTACCTGTGTCTGCGGCCGCTGTGCCTACTCCTACTCCTTCCCCTAACTTGAGCCTCACTCTGGGTCGAGCGAAGCTTCTCCATCTGTCGGAGGCCTGCACCAGGCACTAGGAGCTACGGGCTCAAGTTATCCTGCCACTCGCACATTCTCCGAATCCTGTGAAGCATGGGAGTGGGCGGATTTCCTTGTGTTTCTCGTCAGCCATGATTTTGGGCAGCTCCATGGTAAGAAATGTGACAGTTTATGCACCAAGAACAATCTCGAGTCAATGACATAAATAAGCTGCTCCCGAATGTACAACGTTAGTAGATGGACTACAATAGAATTGATTTCTATGTGGGTTTTAATGACATTATGAAGGGCAGCTCTGAAGAGTTGAAACTGGATTTTAAAGAGTTGATTGACTCTCTGCTATACACTAATAAGAGACACATCATGTCCGACCCTGTGACCTCTCTGAATTGTGGCATTGAATGCTTTAGCAGGATTCTTTCTCTTCACAACTGGCTACGTGATTATTGCTGCTCAATGTGTGTAACTTTTGTTGACAATTTCGATACCTTTTGGAAACAAAACCCATTGTGTAAGGAGGATGGGATCCACCCAAATCATAGGAGTTCCTGGATACTTTCACAGGATTATAAGGCTGTGTTGAGACAATGACTATTCAATGTTCCAAGCCCAGCTGAGTTGTCATAATGCTTCAGCAAATGTACATTAACCTCTCTTGGGTAGGGGGCAGTATTTTGACGTCCGGATGAAAAGCGTGCCCAAAGTAAACTGCCTGTTACTCAGGCCCAGAATTAGGATATGCATAGAAAACACTCTAAAGTTTATAAAACTGTTAGAATTATGTCTGTGAGTATAACAGAACTGATATGGCAGGCGAAACCCCGAGAACAAACCATCCCCCCAAAAAAGAATTTCAGCCTACCTCTATTTTCAATGACTATCACTTTAATTATAAGGCCAAGTCCTCCCAGATTGCAGTTCGTAGGGCTTCCACTAGATGTCAACTTTCTTTAGAAAGAGGTTCAGGCTGGTTTTTGGAAAAATGAGCCAGAAATTGTCATTTTTCTAGGTGGCTCCCATTTTGGCTGTAGTGTTTCCAAGCGCGTGGAAGAGAGCGCGTTCTTTGGTATTTTTCTCAGGAAAAGACAATAACAATTCTCCGTCTTAAATTTTATCGTTTATTTACGTATTAAGGTACCTAAGGTTTGATTATAAACGTTGTTTGACTTGTTTGGAAAAGTTTATTAGTAACGTTTGGGATTAATTTTGTATGCATTTTGATGGAGGGAAACTGGGTGGATTACTGACTGAAGCGTGCCAGCTAAACGGAGTTTTTATGGATATAAAGAAGGACATTATCGAACAAAAGGACCATTTGTGATGTAACTGGGACCTTTTGGAGTGCCAACAGAAGATCATCATCAAAGGTAAGGCATTTTTTATTTCGCTATTTCTGACTTTTGTGTCGTACCTGCCTGGTTGAAATATGTTTTTCATGTGTTTGTACGCGGGGCGCTGTCCTCAGATAATCGCATGGTTTGCTTTCGCCGTAAAGCCTTTTTTTTTTTAAATCTGACACCGCGGCTGGATTAACAAGAAGTGAAGCTTTATTTTGATGTATTACACTTGTGATTTTATGAAAGTTAAATAATTATAATACTGTAGTTTGAATTTCACCGGATGTTGGCCAGGTGGGACGCTACCGTCCCACCTGCCCATAAGAAGTTAAACCAGGGTGTTGGTAGACACAATGCACATAACCTAATTTATGTCCCTCTAACTGCCCTGAATGCCTCTGTTGATCCTACATATATTGTATGCTGCAATCATGTGCCCATTAACCAGATTTATGCTAATAGGACTGCGGAGGTGTGCCCTGGTAGGAAGTCCACTGTGTGCAGCTCACCCTGCACTAACATAAATAACATGACCATGTCTACTTCTGCTAAGCTTCCCAGTAAAGCAATGAAAACAAGCAAGAATCCCAGAAAAGTGCTCAAAATAGCCCACGTTAACATATGTAGCTTAATAAGAAAAAAGTTTCAAGAAATTAATAACTTGCTAGTAACAGATTACATTCATATTCTCTGAAACTCACTTAGTAATAGCTTTGATGATACAGTGGTAGAAATACAAGGTTATAATATTTACAGAAAATACAGAAATGCCAATGGTGGATGTGTTGATGTTTGCATTCAGAACCACATTCCTGTAAAGCTTAGAGAGGATCTCATGTTAAATAATGTTGAAGTAATATGGCTAAAGGTTCATATGGCACACCTAAGCCCATTATTGTGGGAAGCTGCTATAGACCAACAAGTGCTACCAGTCAGTATCTGGATAACATGTGTGAAATGCTTGATAATGTATGCGATATCAACAGAGAGGTATATTTTCTGGGTGTTTTAAATATTGACTGGCTGTCATGAGGCTGCCCACTCAAGAAAAAGCTTCAAACTATAACCAATGCAACCTGGTTCAGGTAATCATCAGCCTACCAGGCTAGTTACAAACAGTAACGGTATTAAATCATCAACATGTATTGATGACATGTTTACTAATGTTTCAGAAATTAGCTTGAAAGCAGGATCCAGATCCATCGGATGTAGTGATTAAAATATAGTAGCCATAGCATAGTGTATAAGAGGTCATACAATAAGTTTGTAGTGATTCTTATGTTGTGGATGTAAAGAATATTTGTTGGTCCGTGGTGTGTATTGAAGAGAAAACACATTTACGAAATTGCTTATCACAGTTACTAATAAGCATGCCCCCATTAAGAAAATGACTGTAAAAAAATGTTAAATCCCTGTGGATTGATGAGAAATTAAAAATGTTATGGCTGAGAGGGATGAGGCAAAAGGAATGGCAAATAAGTCTGGCTTCACAACCGATTGGCAAACGTACTGCAAATTGAGAAATCATGTGACTAAACTGAATAAACAGAAAAATAAACTACACTATGAAACAAAGAAAAATGACATGAAGAATAATAGTAAAACATTTTGGAGCACCTTTTTTAAATTGTTATTTAACTAGGCAAGTCAGTTAAGAACAAATTCTTATTTACAATGACGGCCTAGACCGGCCAAACCCTAACCAGGACAATTGTGCACTGCCCTATGGGACTCCTGATCACAGCTGAACAGGGTCTGTAGTGAAGCATCTAGCACAGCAATGCAGTGCCTTAGACAGTTGTGCCACTCGGGAGCCCTTTACTGAAAGCACCAGGTCTAATTCATCACAAAAATAGCTGATATTATCAACTACTTTAATCATTGTTTTCATTAGCAAGATTAGCAAACTTAGGCCTGACATTACAGCAACAAACACTGAAACTACACATCCAAGTATATCTGATCAAATTATGAAAGACAAGCATTGCCATTTTGAATTCCGTAAAGTGAGTGTGGAAGAGGTGAAAAAATTGTCTGTCAACAATGACAAGACACTAGGGCTATTTGCCATTATCTTAATTTTAAGCCTACTAGAAAGTGTGAGCCCTGAGGCCTGAAAGGAAGCAAAAGTCATTCCACTACCTAGGAATAGTAAAGCCCCCTTTACTGGCTCAAATAGCCGACCAACCCTTAGTAAACTTTTGAGAAAAATGTTGTTCCAACATATACAATGCTATTTTACAGTAAACAAATTGACAACAGACTTTCAGCACTCTGATACGGAAGGATATTCAACAAGCACAGCAGCAACAACAAAAAACAAGCCATGAAGTCAAAGGAATTGTCCGTGTCGAGGCACAGATATGGGGAAGGGTAAAAACTAATGTCTGCAGCATTGAAGATCCCAAAGAACACAGTGGCCTCCTTCATTCTTAAATGGAATACGTTTGGAGGTACCAAGACTCTTTCTAGAGCTGGCTGCCTGGCCAATCTGAGCAATCGGGGGAGGAGGGCCTTGGTCAGGGAGGTGACCAAGAACCCAATGGTCACTCTGACAGAGCTCCAGAGTTCCTCTGTGGAGATGGGAGAACCTTCCAGAAGGACAACCATCTCTGCAGCACTCCACCAATCAGGCCTTTATGGTAGAGTGGCCAGACGGAAGCCACTCCTCAGTGAAAGGCACATGACAGCCAGCTTGGAGGTTGCCAAAAGTCACCTAAGGACTCTTAGACCAAGATTGAACTTGTTGTTCTGATTGGAGGCAAAATATTTTCTGAACATCATGCACCAATGTAAAATGGGGTTTATGGATATAAATATGAACTTTATCGAACAAAAAATGCATGTATTGTGTAACATGATGTCCTAGGAGTGTCATCTGATGAAGATCGTCAAAGGTTAGTGCATCATTTTAGCTGGTTTTCAGTTTTTTGTGACACCTGTCCTTGCTAGGAAAATGGCTGTGCTTTTTCTTGTGTTGGAACTGTCTTAACATGATCTAAATTTATACTTTCGCCATAAAGCCTTTTTGAAATCGGACAATGTGGTTACATTAAGGAGACGTGTACCTTTAAAATGGTGTAAAATAGTCCTTTCTTTGAGAACTTTGAATTATGACATTTTGTGGTTTTGAATTCGGCGCTCTGATTTTTTACTGGCTGTTGAATAGTGTGAACCGTGGGTGGGACGCCCACCTGCACAAGAGAGGTTAAGTTTCCTGACGACACAACAGTGGTGGGCCTGATCACCGACAATGATGAGACAGCCTATAGGAAGGAGTTTAGAGACCTGGCAATGTGGTGCCAGGACAACAACCTATCCCTCAATGTCAGCAAGACAAAGGGGCTGATCGTGGACGACAGGTCCCATTAACATCGATGGGGCTGTAGTGGATAGGTTTTTAAGTTCCTTGGTATTCATAACCAACAAACTGTCATGGTCCAAACACACCAAGACAGTCGTGAAGAGGGCAAGACAACACCTTTTCCCCAGATCCTCAAAACTTTATACAGTTGCAACATCGAGAGCATCCTGACTTGTTGCATCACCACCTGGTACAGTGGCTCCTCCTTTAAAAGTTCTGAGCTTACCCCGCGGGATTTAGAGGTAATTTGTGGTTTAGTACAGTACCCTGCGTCACCATATTGCTCAAGACCAGCGAAGGTGGAGTTAGAGCACTGATTATGCTTTTGGGTCTTACCGTGTCTCTAACTGACAATAAATGGGCAACATAAACCTAAATAGAAACTGACAATTGTGCACGACCTTAGTATTACTTACTAAAACTGTTGTTACTTTGCTCTGACTGTAGTGCTTTAGGCCACTCCCGACCAGACATGTTGTGCTGCACCTGAGTGGCACAATGGTCTAATGGTGCAAGCTGGGTTGCTACAGATGCTGGTTCAATACTGTGCTGGCCTTGACTGGGAGACCCATGAGATGACTGTGGGTTTCTGGTTTCTCTCCCTCTAAAAACAGAAGTAAATAATTCTAAATAACAAACAGGCTTGAATTACAAATTAGTAACAATGTCTCACCCTATGTTCAAGAATGGCCTTTTTCTCACTCATTTTAAGTTATTCGAAAACTAAATCAAAAGCGATTTATTATTATTATTTTTTTAAATTATTTTAGAATTTTATAAAATTCTGTTGGATATTCTCATAGATATAATATTAACCCTGCTTTCAGCAGGACAATATATATTGGTCATATTGGTCATGACTCCCGTGCTGGCGCAATATGGTACTGCCTTGCAGTTTTCCAGCTGTATCCACGGAAAGTGTGCAAGGTTCAAGGCACGAGGGCAGGGGGCACAGGATGGGCCGCAGAGCCGCGCACAGAAGACTGACCTAGCCCATGGGGAAGGGAGGAGGAGGAGGATGGGGGAGGATCCCCACCCCGCCACACTAGCATCACTGTAAGGGGCATTTCACTAATAATGGCTCTGACTAGAGAAACGTTCCCGCTGTTCTGTTCTTAGTGCCAGTCTGCACGTTCAAACTAAAACAATGTAACAAATAATGGCATCTTCATGCTTTCATTAATAAAATAATGATAAAAATACTCTTTAAAAATGCATATTGTTTGTTTATTTAGTTATGGATCCATAAGAATTACTATGGGAATAAATATCACTGAATTACAGAAATATCCTCCAATCTTCTATATGTAATTATTGTCATATTTTTCAATATATTGTAGGTTTACTGTGAGTCTCACTAGTGTTGAGTAATGTTGCTGTTAAAAGTGGTGTAGGTTTTATTTATTTAATGGACATATTGAAGTTAGAAGCAATAGGATTTCAATCATTAGCCTACAACTATTTTAGCACCGTTTTGCACTGCTCTGAGACAAGCATGGGGTCTGGTCTTGATAAATCAATAATTTTTATTTTCACTGAATCTCCGTTTGGGTATTGGTTAGACTATAATTATGGTGTAGAAATGTTACGCTCTGTGTGTAACATTCAGTTAAGAACAAATTCTTATTTACAAGGACAGCCTACTCCTTCCTCCTTGTCAGGGGAATTGAACCCTGGTCTCCCGCAGGACACTGGATTCTTTAGCTAAATAGCCCAGTACTGTACTCCCAACAGTCATGTTGTACAGCGCCATATTTTCCGTTCCGTGGAAACCCAGAGGGTTTTTCATTTTCCTTGGGATAGAAATACCATAATATTAATCAATTTTAATTGAGCAAGTACCAGTCAAAAGTTTGGACACACCTACTCATTCCAGGTTTTTATTTATTTATTTATTTATTTTTTTATTTTTTTACTATTTTCCACATTGTAGAAAAATAGTGAAGATGTCACAACTTTGCAATAACACATATGGAATCAGGGAAGAACAAATTCTTATTTACAAGGACAGCCTACTCCTTCCTCCCAGTCGGGGAATTGAACCCCGGTCTCCCTGCGTGCCTGCATTCTCTAGTACAGCCATTATTGAAGGCTTTCAAAAGCTTTTCAAAGATGCCCTCTGGTCAAACTAGCACGAACTAGCACAAACTAGCACAAACTAGCACAAACTAGCACAAACTAGCATTAATGGTACCAGGGGTTCACACAATAATGTACCATAGAATTCTGCAGCACCCTGCAAACTGCGCCGCAGTACACAGCAACTTTTAAAGGAGGAACCACTGTATTTCAACTGCTCGGCATCCGACCGTATGGTGCCACAGAGGGTAATTCGTATGGCAGAGTACATCACTGGGGCCAAGCTTCCTACCTTCCAGGACCTATATACTAGGCGGTTTCAGAGGAAGGCCAAAAAATTGTCAAAGACTGCAGTCACCCAAGTCATAGACTGTTCTCTCTGCTACCACATGGCAAGCGGTATCAGAGCACCAAGTCTAAGTCCAAAAGGCTTCTTAACAGCTTCTACCCCCAAGCCATAAGACTGCTGAACAATTAATAAAATGGCCACCCGGACTATTTACATTGACAAGCTCACAGACGGGACCGCCGAGGGCTGAAGAGCATTGAGCATAAAAAGTTGTCTGGCCTTTGTTGCAACACTCACTACCAAGTTCCAAACTGCCTCTGGAAGCAACATCAGCACAAGAACGGTTCTTCGGGAGCTTCATGAAATGGGTTTCCATGGCCTATCAGCCGCACACAAGCCTAATATTGTAATGCCAAGCGTTGGCTGGAGTGGTGTAAAGCTCACCACCATTGGACTCTGTGTAGCAGTGGAAATGACTTTTCTGGAGTGATGAATAACGGTTCACCATCTGGCAGTCCGACGGACGAATCTGGGTTTGGCAGATGCCAGGAGAACGCTACCTGCTCCAATACTTAGTGCCAACTCTACAGTCTGGTGCAGGGGGAATAATGATCTGGGGCTGTTTATCATGGTTCAAGCTAGGCCCCTTAGTTTCAGTGAAGGGAAATCTTAACCCTACTGCATACTGGCATACATTGTAGACGATTCTGTTCTTCCAACTTTGTGGCAAAAGCTTGGGGAAGGCCCTTTTCTGTTTCAGCATGACAATGCCCCCGTGCACAAAGTGAGGTCCATACAGAAATGGTGTGTTGAGATCGGTGTGGAAGAACTTGACTGGCCTAGACAGATCCCTGACCTTACAACCCCATCAAACACCTTTGGGATTAATTGGAACGCCGACTGTGAGCCAGGCCTAATCGCCAAACATCAGTGCCCAACCTCACTAATGCTCTTGTGGCTAAACGGAAGTAAGTCCTCGCAGCAATGTTCCAACATCTAGTGGAAAGTCTTCCCAGAAGACTGGAGGCTGTTATTGCAGCAAAGGGGGGACCAACACCATATTAACGCCCATGATTTTGGAATGAGATGTTTGACAAGCAAGTGTCCACATACTTTTGATAATGATGTGTATGTAGATGTCCTACCCTAACTCTTTCAAGTAATACATTCTATGCAGTGTTAGCCTTATATTTAGCTAATGAATAATGGGTTATGCATGGCCTCACGCCTTCAAAAATGCTTCTTAACTCCTGGAGTCCAGTGAAAAAGACCAGTTATTTATAACCATTCAGTCTTCGTGAAGGCCATCTGCATCTTATTCTAGTCCAATATTATTCAATCATGTCATTACAATGCTGATAAGGACAACAAAACAAATGTCAGATAACTGTTGAAAGCGAGGAAGGAATGAAGTAAGAGAGAGAGTAATAAGAGAGAGTAATAAATCAAATCAAAGTTTATTTGTCACGTGCGCCGAATACAACAGTGAAATGCTTACTTACAGGCTCTAACCAATAGTGCAAAAAAGGTATTAGGTGAACAATAGGTAAGTAAAGTAAAGAAATAAAAACAACAGTGAAAATAACAGTAGCGAGGCTATATACAGTAGTGAGGCTATAAAAGTAGCGAGGCTACATACATACACCGGTTAGTCGGGCTGATTGAGGTAGTATGTACATGTAGATATGGTTAAAGTGACTATGCATATATGATGAACAGAGACTAACAGTAGTCTAAAAGAGGCGTTGGCGGGTGGTGGGTGGCGCGTGGTGAGACACAATGCAGATAGCCCGGTTAGCCAATGTGCGGGAGCACTGGTTGGTCGGGCCAATTGAGGTAGTATGTACATGAATGTAAAGTTAAAGTGACTATGCATATATGATAAACAGAGAGTAGCAGCAGCATAAATCACACAACATTAGGATAAATATTATGAATGGTATATATGGGTCAGCCTACTAAACATAACAATTTTAAAATAGGTCGTATTATATTTCAAAATTAAAATCAAATTCGCTAGCCTATAATTGCAACTTTGTGGGCCGCATGTCCTGCACCAGCATTGCACCAGCATTGCATGTTCTCTCCCAGCTTCATAGTTTCAATGAGGTGTGTAATTCCAGTATATAATACAGTATAATACAGTACAGTAACACAGTCCACACTCAAAAAGATTTGCCTACTAGAGCTTGTTTAATTTATTTACCCAAGACAGCATAGCTACATCTATGGGCTTTTAAGTTTTTCTGTAGTGCGTAATGTGCTATCCATGTGTTGGATAACGGCACAGTCATTTTGGATTTTTTGGGCTTGGGCTTATAAAATATCTTTAGCTCATAAAATATCAGTAATGTATGGCTCATCAAGCTCAGGTAGCATCAGGCTTGAATTTTAATGCCGATCAAAGCTCAAATGAAATTCAGACATATTTATGTGCTTTATAAGCTTTTAAATGACACTTCCGGTTTTGGCTGGAAACACCAGGTTACCCGGGAGAAAAGTTATTTATTCTCAGGATGGAAGATTTGGAAAATACCGTGAATATATTCAACCGTAGTATGTATGAAGATGTGAAAGCCTAAGAGATGAATGACAAGAGTGTAAAGTGGGGAACAGAGAGAGATAGGAGAGAGGGAAGTGATGACATCTGCATACAGACAATGCTGAGGAGAAGAATCCTATATTTCTCTCCTGAAAGATTCAGAGTGTAGGCATATACTGCACAGCAGCAGTACACTGCTACTGCTGCTACCAACGTGCTGCTACTGCAGCTTGGGGAAATGACTGTGACATAAACAAACGGGAAAATGCTCACCCAAAGGTAACGTTTCTAGTGGGATGAGACTTTAATGTGGGGAGACTGAAATGCGTTTTACCCCACTTTTACCAACACCTGTCCTGTGCCCCAGAGGCGCTAACACTCTGGACCACTTTTACTTTACCCACCGAAACGCATACAAGGCCTTTGCATCCCTTCGGCAAATCAAACCATGCCTCCATCCTCCTGTTTCCTGTTTACAAGCAAAAACTCAAACAGAAAGTACCAGTGGTCAATATGGAAGTGGTCTGAAGAAGCGGACGCTAAGCTACAAGACTGCTTCGCTAGCACAGACTGGAATATCTGATAACATTGAGGAGTTTACCACATCAGTCAGGGGTTTCATCAGTAAGTGCCAGCTGGCAAGTGTCTTCATGGACATTTTCAAAATGTCCTTGTCCCAGTCTGTAATCCCAACAAGTTTCAAACAGACCACCATTGTCCTTGTTCCTCAGAACTCAAAGGTAACCTACCTAAACTCACATCTGTAACCATGCTTTGAAAGACTGGTCATGGTACACATCAACACCATCATCCCAGACACTCTTGACCCACTCCAATTCAGATACCGCCCCAACAGATCCACAGATGACACAATCTCTATTGCATTCCACACTTCTCTCTTCCACGTGGACAAGATCAGCGTTCCCGCCAAGCTAGGGCTGGGCGATGTGGCCTAAAAATCATAACTCGATTGTTTCAAAAACTTGTGAGCGATTCACTATTTATTTTAATGTTTTCTAGAAAAAAATATTTGTTGGGCAATTATAGGTCAATACACTGCATTTCAATGAGTCAGGATTGATCTAATGAATGTAGGGCTTGTAAAATTATACCTATGCTAAATATAAGCCTTCCAGAACGATAAGACCCACTATTTTTTATATTTGTTAATTTCTTATTTAACCTTTATTTGTGACCCGATTCAGGAAACTAGGCGTATGTCGTAAGTCATGATTTCCCAGGAGAGCCGTTTTAATATTTTTTTATCAAACTGCGTTTTTTGGCAGAAATGTATTCTTGAACTTGTGAACTTTCATGTGCCGTAATCACACACTTTTATGGTTATGAAAATGCAATTTTTGTTACAAATTTAACCAGAACGATGCACAATGCACATCCACTAATAATGACCAACTTCTTGTAGCAGGCCTTATAGAAAATGAACACAGGTCACATAAACAATGTCTGGTAAGACTTTACTTGACACTAATGCATAACATCTTATAACACGGTCATGACCATTTCATAACATGGACATGACACATTTTTTTTTAGACCTGTTGTGACATATATTGTGTTATTTTATGGCTGGTTATGACACCTACATAAGAGTGTAAAAACCAACAAAACCTACCACGGTACTTATTTTATGGCTGTTATGACGCATACATAAGAATGCCAAAACCAACAAAACCTACCACACAAGGGAAAATATTCCATTACACAATAGCCTACAGTGGTTCGTCCTTTAAAAGTTGCAGCGTACTGCAGCACAGCTTGCAGGCTGCCGCAGAATTCTATGGCACGTTATTTAAGTGCCAACCACTACCATTAATGCTAGTTAGCGCTAGCTTGTCCACCAGAGGGCATATTTGAGAAGCATTTGAAAGCCTTCAATAGTGGCTGTATAAGACTATTTAAAACATTTTTTTGTAAGAACATAGTATATGGGACTGATTTTAAGAAATTTGGCTTAATTCATTTGATTAATATTATGGTGTTTCTACTCCAAAAAAAACCGAAAAGCCCTCAGGGTTCTGTATGGTGCTGTACAGTCATGGCCAAAGGTTTTGAGAATGACACAAATATTAATTTTCACAAAGTCTGCTGCTTCAGTGTCTAGATATTTTTGTCAGATGTTACTATGGAATACTGAAGTATAATTACAAGCGTTTCATAAGTGTCAAAGGCTTTTACTGACAATTACATGAAGTTGATGTAAAGAGTCAATATTTGCAGTGTTGACCCTTCTTTTCAAGACCTCTGCAATACGCCCTGGCATGCTGTCAATTAACTTCTGGGCCACATCCTGACTGATGGCAGCCCATTCTTGCATAATCAATGCTTGGAGTTTGTCAGAATTTATGGGTTTTTATTTGTCCACCTGCCTCTTGAGGATTGACCACAAGTTCTCAATGGGATTAAGCTCTGGGGAGTTTCCTGGCCATGGACACAAAATATCGATGTTTTGTTCCCCGAGCCACTTAGTTAGCACTTTTGCCTTATGGCAAGGTGCTCAGTCATGCTGGAAAAGGCATTGTTTGTCACCAAACTGTTCCTGGATGGTTGGGAGAAGTTGCTCTCTGAGGATGTGTTGGTACCATTCTTTATTCATGGCTGTGTTCTTAGCCAAATTGTGACTGAGTGCACTCGCTTGGCTGAGAAAAGCATCCTGAGACCATGAATGGTCTCAGGATGCTTTACTGTTGGCATGACACATGGTAGCACTCACCTTGTCTTCTCCGGACAAGCTTTTTTCCAGATGCCCCAAACAATCAAAAAGGGGATTCATCAGAGAAAATGACTTTTCCCCCAGTCCTCAGCAGTCCAATCCCTGTACCTTTTGAAGAATATCAGTCTGTCCCTGATGTTTTTCCTGGAGAGAAGTGGCTTCTTTGCTGCCCTTCTTGACATCAGGCCATCCTCCAAAAGTCTTCGCCTCACTGTGTGTGCAGATGCACTTACACCTGCCTGCCGCCAATCCTGATCAAGCTCTGTACTGGTGGTGCCCCGATCCTGCAGCTGAATCAACTTTAGGAGATGGTCCTGACGCTTGCTGGACTTTCTTGGGCACCCTGAAGCCTTCTTCACAACAATTGAACCGCTCTCCTTGAAGTTCTTGACGATCCGATAAATGGCTGATTTATGTGCTATCTTACTGGCAGCAATATCTTTGCCTGTGAAGCCCTTTTGTGCAAAGCAATGATGGCGGCATGTGTTTCCTTGCAGGTAACCATGGTTGACAGAGGAAGAACAAGGATTCCAAGCACCACCCTCGTTTTGAAGCTTCCAGTCTGTTATTCGAACTCAATCAGCATGACAGAGTGATCTCCAGCCTTGTCCTCGTCAACACTCACACCTGTGTTAACGAGAGAACCACTGACATGATGTCAGCTGGTCCTTTTTTGGCAGGGCTGAAATGTAGTGGAAATGTTTTTTGGGGGGATTCAGTTCATTTGCATGGCAAAGAGGGACTTTGCAATTAATTGCAGCTCATCTGATCACTTTTCATAACATTCTGGGGTATATGCAAATTGCCATAATACAAACTGAGGCAGCAGACTTTGGGAAAATGTATATTTGTGTCATTCTCAACTTTTGGCCACAACTGTACAACGTGACGGTCATGATTAGGCTACAGTGCTGGGCTATTTAGCTAAATAATCCCTGTGTTGTGTGGGCACGTGGGAGACTGGAGTTCAATTCCTGATGGGGAGGAAGGAGTAGGCTGTCCTAGTAAATACGAATTTGTAACTGATTGTAACATTTTCCATATGTGTTATTTCATAGTTGTGATGCCTTCACTATTATTGTACAATGTAGAAAAAAGGAAAAACAAAGGAAAACCCTAGAATTAGTAGGTGTCTCCAAACTTGAGGCCATCAGACATTTTGACTAGAGAAATTTATGGTACTACAATGCAACAAATACATTGATCATCTCAGCAAGGTTTTACCCTTGGTCGTGGAGCAGAGTGGTGTCACGTCCTGACCAGTAAAGAGGTTATTTGTTATTGTAGTTTGGTCAGGACGTGGCAGGGGGTGTTTGTTTAATGTGTTTCGGGGTTTGTTGGGCAATGTTCTATGTTAGTCTATTTCCATGTCTGTGTCTAGTTTATCTATTTCGATGCTTAGTTTATTGGTTTGACCTTCAATTGGAGGCAGCTGATTCTCGTTGCCTCTAATTGAAGGTCCTATTTAGTAGGGGTGTTTTTTCATGGATTTTTGTGGGTAGTTATTCCTTGTGTAATTGTGTGCCTTACAGGACTGTTTCTCATCATTCTTTTTTGATTAAGTGTTTTTTTTGTTTTCTTCTCATTAAATAAAGATGAGCATTCACATTCCCGCTTCGCCTTTGTCCCATCTTTACGACGAACGTGACAGAACTACCCACCACCAACAGACCAAGCAGCGGAGGAAGGAGCAGCAGAGGGATTTGGAGTTATGGACATGGGAGGAGATATTGGACGGAAAGGGATCCTACACATGGGAGGACATCCAGGCTGGAAGAGATCGCCTCCCATGGGAACAGGTGGAGGAAGCCAGGAGAGCGGAGGCAGCAGGAGATTGGAGAGAACACTATGCTGGGACACGGCTGGCAAGGAAACCCGAGAGGTACCCGCAATAATTGTTTTGGGGGGGCACACAGGGAGTTTGGCTAGGTCAGGCAATAGACCTAAGCCAACTCCCCGTGCCTATTATGGGGAGCAGCGGATCAGAAAAGCGCCGGTCTATGCGGAAGTGCGCACGATCTCGCCCATGCACACGAACAGTCTGGTGCGAGAGATTCCAGCTCCTAGCAAGTGTCGTGCAAGAGTGGGCATCCAGCCAGGTAGGGGTATGCCTGCGCAGTACATCTGGCCACCAGTGCGTCTCCTAGGCCCAGGCTACCCTACGCCTGCTCTACGCACGGCAGCCATCAGGCCTCTGCACAGCCCTGTTCGCCTTGTGCCAGCACTCCGCTCGTGCAGAGCTACTGTTACCACCCAGCCAGGACGGGTTGTGCAGGCTGTGCACTCCAGACCTCCAGTGCTTGTTCATGGCCCTGTGTATCCAGTTCCTGCTCCTCGCACTAGCCTTGAGGTGTGTGTCTCCAGTCTGGCGCCTCCAAAGCCAGCACCACGCAGTATGCTTCCAGTGCGTCAGCCCAGTCCAGTACGTCCTGTTCCCGCTCCTTGCACTAGCCTTGGGGTGCGTGTCTCCAGTCTGGTACCTCCAGTACCTGCCCCACGCACCAGGCCTCCAGTGCGTCAGCCCAGTCTAGTACGTCCTGCTCCTCGCACTGGCCTTGAGGTTGTGTTACCAGTCTGGCGCCTCCAAAGCCAGCCCCACGCACCAGGCCTGTAGTGCGCCTGTCCAGTCCAGAGCTTCCGCGACAGTTCCCCGTCCAGAGCTTCCGGCGACAGTTCCCCGTCCAGAGCTTCCGGCGACGTCCAACAGTCCGGAGCCTGCAGAGACGGCCCTCCGGTCCGGAGCCTGCAGAGACGGCCATCAGGTCCGGAGCTGCCAGAGTTGCCCTCTGGTCCGGCGCTGCCAAGTGACGCGCAACAGCCCGAGGTCTCCAGCGACGCGCATCAGCCCGAGGTCTCCAGCGACACGCATCAGCCCGAGGTCTCCAGCGACACGCATCAGCCCAAGGTCTCCAGCGACGCGCATCAGCCCGAGGTCTCCAGCGACGCGCATCAGCCCGAGGTCTCCAGCGACGCGCATCAGCGACGCGCATCAGCCCGAGGTCTCCAGAGATGCGCATCAGCCCGAGGTCTCCAGAGATGCGCATCAGCCCGAGGTCTCCAGCGACGCGCATCAGCCCGAGGTCTCCAGCGACGCGCCTTAGCCCTGAGCCTATAGCAGCGGTGGCCAGGTTAGGTTGGGGACTAAGGCCGGAGCCTGAGCCACCTCCATAGTAGGTGGGTTGGGGAGGGGGGGGGTGTAGCACTAGAACCGTCGGTGACGGTAGCCACCCTCCCTTCCCTCCCTTTAGTTTGGGATTATTTTTGTTTTGGGGTTTATTTTTGTGTTTTTTTGGTTTGAGGCGCATCCGGGGTCTGCACCTTTAGGGGGGGTACTGTCACGTCCTGACCAGTAAAGAGGTTATTTGTTATTGTAGTTTGGTCAGGACGTGGCTGGGGGTGTTTGCCCAACAAACCCCAAAACACATTGTTCTATGTTAGTCTATTTCTATGTCTGTGTCTAGTTTATCTATTTCTATGCTTAGTTTATTGGTTTGACCTTCAATTGGAGGCAGCTGTTTCTCGTTGCCTCTAATTGAAGGTCTTATTTAGTAGGGGTGTTTTTTCATGGGTTTTTGTGGGTAGTTGTTCCTTGTGTAGTTGTGTGCCTTACAGGACTGTTTCTCGTCGTTGTTTTTTGTATTAAGTGTTTTTGTTTCATTTTCTTCTCATTAAATAAAGAAGACTAAAATGTAAGATGAGCATTCACATTCCCGCTGCGCCTTGGTCCCATCTTTACGACGAACGTGACAAGTGGAAGTGCAACTAAAATGTAGTTTAATTAACCTTCTGCATTTTGAATGTCTTTTTTCAAGTTGTTTTATTAACGAAAACATAAAGATGATGAAGAAATACTGTATCGCTGTTTTGTGTGAGAAATGTAACACTTCAGAGTACTTAAGCGTTGAATATATTGCAGGTAGGGGGGTGTTCACACATACAGTAGCCGGTCTATAAAGAGTCTATTGTCCTGATAATCGGGCTACAAATGCTCGAAAACCTGTTTTCAAAATGCCACCAGCTGTCCATCACTACTGAAAATTAAAACACAGCATCTTGTTTACATCTTGTTAACATTCTTTATTGTTACCACAATGTCAGAAATAATTTGTATCTACCTTTCCAATTACTTTTACAGTTTGGGATTCATTTGATTAATATTACGTTGTTGATACTTGTTGAAATCCTCTGGGTTTCAGTTAGGATGGAATGGAAAATAAGTCGCTGTACAACTTGATGGTTGGGAGTAGTCTACACAATATTGGGCTATTTAGCTAAAGAATTCCTGTGTTGTGCGCAGGCATGCAGGAGACCGGGGTTCAACTCCCTGACTGGGAGGAAGGAGTAGGCTGTCCTTGTAAATAAGAATTTGTTCTTATCTAAAGGTTACACTAAGAGCATAACATTTCTACACCATAATTGTAGTCAAACCAATACCCAAACGGAGATTCAGTGAAAATAAGAATGTCATTGATTTATCAAGACCAGTCCCCATGCTTGTCTCAGAGCAGCGTGAAATGATGCCGAAATAGTTGTAGGCAATTGATTCAAATCCTAATGCTTCTAACTTCAATATGCCCATTAAATAAATAAGACCTACACCACTTAACAGCACATTACTCAACACTAGGCCCTTCTTGCCTTGTCTATCTCTCTCCCTTTCTCTATCTCTCTCTCTCCCCCTCTCTCTCTCTCTCTCTGTCTCTGTCTGTCTTTCTCTCTGTCTCTGTCTGTCTCACTCTGTCTCTCTCGCTCTCTCTCTCTTTCCCTCTCTCTCTCTTTGCCTCTCTGTCTCTCTCTCTCTTTCTCTCCCTCTTTCTCTTTGTCTCTCTTCTCTGTCTGTGGTACCAATGTCTCACTCTCCTTTTCCTTTAGTCCTTTAACTTCCCCCTCTCTCACACGCACACGCACACGCACACACACACACATACACATACACATACACATACACATACACATACACATACACATACACACACACTGATGCTGGGAGCCCTCCAGCTGTGTGTGTGTACACCTTTCTGCACACAGAGGAGACATCTTATTGGCATGCCGTCAGGACCGCACTCGTCTACCCAGCACCTTACACTCCTCCTCTGTCTCTAGCTCCTTCACTCCAAACCCCTGTCTTCACCTTCTAACCAGTAAATCACCCCTTCCCATCCTGCCCAATAATGTTTGTACCATGTTTTGTGCTGGTCTCTCTGTATGTAGTGTTGTGATGTCTCTCATCATGATGTGTGTTTTGTCCTATATTTTTATTTTTAATCCCAGCCCTTGTCCCTGTAGGTGGCCTTTTGCCTTTTGGTGGGCCGTTATTGTAAATAAGAATTTGTTTTTAACTCACTTGCCTAGTTAAATAAAGGTTAAATAAAAAATTAAATAAATCTTCGCTACACCTAACCAGAACACTTCCCCCCACCCCACCTCACCCACAGTAATCCATCTTCTCCAAACACTATCGCCAGTTTGAATTTGCGCAGCGTGTTACTGTGTAACCTTAAGAGCACCAACATCATGACCCTGTTTTTATCACTGGTGTCATAAGGTCATCCTCTCCACTCTGTAGTGTAAATATAACCCAGAGAGTAAGGGAGAACAGTGACTTTCATAATGACCCAGAGAGTAAGGGAGAGCAGTGACTTTCATAATGACCCAGAGAGTAAGGGAGAGCAGTGACTTTCATAATGACCCAGAGAGTAAGGGAGAGCAGTGACTTTCATTATGACCCAGAGAGTAAGGGAGAGCAGTGACTTTCATAATGACCCAGAGGGTATTTCTAGCAAAGCATTTTGCATTGCTATGCGGTGACTTAGACTGCTGGGCCACTGGGGAGGCCCAATCCGCAAAGTATCAAAATACAGAGAGGTGTTGGTAAAGGTATATTGTCCTGCTAATAGCCCACAATGGGCTATTATAATACTGTACATGGTGTCCAGGTCAGGATAACTAAAAAAAATATTTTTTTAAAGACTATCAGAAATAATGTTGGTATTTATCTATTTTGATCCAAAGCCATGAATGAGTGAGTCACAGCTTATGTAGGTGCCGCTATATGACTGTGCCATCAACTTGATAATATTTAACGATATTTTGGAGGTTATTTCATTTTCAAAAAAACTCAAGTGAGCGATTTGTAATCTGAATAAAGGCCAAAATAATATTTGTAAAAGCCAAAACATTTATTTCAGTTTTTTTAGGGAGAGTAGCACTGGGCCAATTGTGCACCGCCCTATGGGACTACCAATCACGGTCAGATGTGATACATAATGATAATACCTAACTTAGAAATACATTTCACAATAGAATTCTCCCCCTACCCTCCATCTAGGCAAGTCTATTGTACAGCGGGAATGTTTCCCTCGTCAGCGCTATTATTAGAGCAATGCCCCTTAAAGTGTTGATCTGTGCTACCCAGTTGGCGGGGTGGGGGTCCATCCCCCCTCCCTCCTCCTCCATTCCCCATGGGCTAAGTCTGTCTTCTGTGCCAGCTCTGCCCCCTGCCCTTGTGCCTTGAACCTCGCGCGCTTTCAGTGGATATAGCAGGAGAACTGCAAGGCAATCCCATTGCACGCCACTCGGGGGCCATGACCAATATATATTGTCCTGCTAATAAAAGGGTTAATAATATATCTGTGAGAATATCTAAGAGGCTTTTATATAATTCTAAATTAATTAATAATAATCGCTTTGTTTAAAAAATAACAATATTTTGGAGATGATTTTGTTTGTAAATAAAGTAAAATGAGCAAGGAAAAAGGCCATTCTTGAACATGGGGTGAGACATTGTTACTCATTTGTAAATAAAGCCAGTTTGTTATCAAGAATGATTTATTTTTGTTTTTAGAGGGAGAGAAACCAAAAACCTACATTCATCGCATGGGTCTCCCAGTCAAGCCCAGCACAGTATTGAACCAGCATCTGTGGCAATGTAGCTTGCACTGTTATGCAGTGTTTCAGACCTTTGTGCCCCTACAACGTGACCGGTTGGGAGTGGGTTACAGTACTACAGTAAGAGCAAAATAATCCTAATAACATAATAAAAACCTTATTGTAACAACAGTTTTAGTAAGTAATACTGAAGTCGTGCACAATTATAAATTTCTATTTAGGTTCTTGTCACCCATTCATTGTTAGTTAGAGACACAGTAGGACCCAAAAGCATAATCAGTGCTCTAACGCCCCCTTGCGCTGGTCTGGAGCAATGAAGTGGTGACGCAAGGTGCCGTACTAAACCACAAATTACCTCTAAGTACCGCAGCATAATCGCAAAACTTTTGGTGGAGCAACCATATATATATATTACAAGCAAAGGAGTAAAACCAGCTCTTCCTATATATATATATATTACCAGTCAAAAGTTTGGACACACCTACTCATTCAGGAGTTTTACTTTGTTTACTATTTTCTAAATTATAGAATAATAGTGGAGACATCAAAACTATGTAATAACACATATGGAATCAGGTGATGTGGAGGTTAACCCTGGCCCTGCGTGACCCCAGGCACTCTCATTTGTTGACTTCTGTAACCGAAAAAGCCTTGGTTTCATGCATGTTAATATCAGAAGCCTCCTCCCTAAGTTTGTTTCACTCACCGCTTTAGCACACTCCGCCGTGTCTGAATCCTGGCTTAGGAAGGCCACCGAGAAATCAGAGATTTCCATACCCAACTACAACATTTTCCATCAAGATAGACCTGCCAAAGGGGGAGGAGTTGCAATCTACTGCAGAGATAGCCTGCAAAGTTCTGTCATACATTCCAGGTCTATTCCCAAACAGTTTGAGCTTCTAATTTTAAAAATGAATCTCTCCAGAAATAAGTCTCTCACTGTTGTCCCCTGTTATAGACCCCCCTCAGCTCCCAGCTGTGCCCTGGACACCATATGTGAATTGATTGCCCCCCATCTATCTTCAGAGTTCGTTTTGTTAGGTGACCTAAATTGGGATATGCTAAACACTCCGGCAGACCTACAATCTAAACTAGATGCCCTCAAGCTCACACAAATTATCAAGGAACCCACCAGGTACAACCCTAAAGCCGTAAACATGGGCACCCTCATAGATATTATCCTGACCAACTTGCCCACCAAATACACCTCTGCTGTTTTCAATCAGGATCTCAGCGATCACTGCATCCTTGCCTGCATCCGCTATGGGTCCGCGGTCAAACGACCACCCCTCATCATTGTCAAACGCTCCCTAAAACACTTCTGCGAGCAGGCCTTTCTAATCGACCTGGCCCAGGTATCCTGGAAGGATATTGACCTCATCCGGTCAGTCGAGGATGCCTTGTCGTTCTTTAAAAGTAATTTCCCTCACCATCTTAAATAAGCATGCCCCTTTCAAAAAATGTAGAACTAAGAACAGATATAGCCCTTTGTTCACTCCAGACCTGACTGCCCTCGACCAGCACAAAAACATCCTGTGGCGGACTGCACCAGCATCGAATAGTCCCCGCGATATGCACGTTTACAGGGAAGTCAGGAACCAATACATGCAGTCAGTCAGGAAAGCAAAGGCTAGCTTTTTCAAACAGAAATATGCATCCTGTAGCTCTAACTCCAAAAAGTTTTGGGACACTGTAAAGTCCATGGAGAATAAGAGCACCTCCTCCCAGCTGCCCACTGCACTGAGGCTAGGTAACACTTTGACCACCGATAAATCCATGATAATCGAGAATTTCAAGAAGCATTTCTCTACGGCTGGCCATGCTTTCGTCTTGGCTACCCCAACCCCGGCCAACAGCTCCGCACCCCCCACAGCTACTTGCCCAAGCCTGCCCAGCTTCTCCTTCACCCAAATCCAGACAGCAGATGTTCTGAAAGAGCTGCAAAACCTGGACCCGTACAAATCAGCTGGGCTAGACAATCTGGACCCTCTATGTCTAAAATTATCCGCTGCCATTGTTGCAACCCATATTACCAGTGTTCAACTTCTCGTTCGTATCATCCAAGATCCCTAAAGATTGGAAAGCTGCCGCGGTCATCCCCCTCTTCAAAGGGGGTGACACTCTAGACCCAAACTGTTATAGACTTATATCCATCCTGCCCTGCCTTTCTAAAGTCATTGAAAGCCAAGTTAATAAACAGATCACTGACCATTTTGAATCCCACCGTACCTTCTCTGCTGTGCAATCCGGTTTCCGAGCTGGTCACGGGTGCACCTCAGCCACACTCAAGGTACTAAACGATATCATAACCGCCATCGATAAAAGACAGTACTGTGCAGCTGTCTTCATCGACCTGGCCAAGGCTTTAGACTCTGTGAATCAACGCATTCTTATCGGCAGACTCAACAGCTTTGGTTTCTGAAATGATTGCCTCGCCTGGTTCACCAACTACTTCTCAGACAGAGTTCAGTGTGTCAAATCGGAGGGCCTATTGACCAGAACTCTGGCAGTCTCTATGGGGGTACCACAGGGTTAAATTCGCGGGCCGACACTTTTCTCTGTATATTTCAATGATGTCGCTCTTGCTGCGGGTGATTCCCTAACCCACCTCTACGCAGATGACACCATTCTGTATAAAAGAGCTTCAATGCAATACAACACTCCTTCCGTGGCCTCCAACTGCTTTTAAAACGCTAGTAAAACCAAATGCAGGCTTTTCAACAGTTCACTGCCCGCACCCACCCAACCAGCATCACTACTCTGGACGGTTCTGACTTAGAATATGTGGACAACTACAAATATCTAGGTGTCTGGCTAGACTGTAAACTCTCCTTCCAGACTCATATTAAACATCTCCAATCCAAAATTAAATCTTGAATCGGCTTCCTATTTCGCAACAAAGCCTCCTTCACTCACACCGCCAAACATACCCTTGTAAAACTGACTATCCTACCGATCCTCGACTTCAGCGATATCATTTACAAAATAGCTTCCAATACTCTCTTCAGCAAACTGGATGCAGTCTATCACAGTGCCATCCGTTTTGTCACCAAAGCCCCATATACCACCCACCGCTGCGACCTGTATGCTCTAGTCGGCTGGCCCTCGCTACATATTCGTCGCTAGACCCACTGGCTCCAGGTCATCTGTAAGTCAATGCTAGATAAAGCTCCGCCTTATCTCAGCTCACTGGTCACGATAACAACACCCACGCACTCCAGCAGGTATATCTCACTGGTCATCCCTAAAGCCAACCACTCCTTTGGCCGCCTTTATTTCCAGTTCTCTGCTGCCAATGACTGGAACGAATTGCAAAAATCGCTGAAGCTGGAGACTTATTTCCCTCACTAACTTTAAGCATCAGCTATCTGAGCAGCTAACCGATCGCTGCAGCTGTATATAGCCCATCTGTAAATAGCCCACCCAATCTACCTATCTCATAGCCATATTGATTTTATTTACTTTTCTGCTCTTTTGCACACCAGTATTTCTACTTCCACATCATCATGTGCTCATCTATCACTCAAGTGTAAATTTGCTAAATTACTTTGCTACTATGGCCTATTTATTGCCTTACCTCCTCACGCCATTTGCACACACTGTATATAGACTTTCTTTTTTTCTGTTCTGTTATTGACTATACCAGGGGTCACCAACCTTTTTGAAACTGAGAGCTACTTCATGGGTACTGAGTCATACGAAGGGCTACCAGTTTGATACGCTCTTCTGAAATAACACATTTGCTCAGTTTGCCTTTAGTTATACGTTATTATAATGATTAATGATACTGATCTATGTGAAGACACTGATCACATTAATAATTTCTCACAATAATTATCAACAATGACAATAAGGTGGGAACCAGATATCAATATTCAGCACTTTAATCTCAGTAATTGTTACATTTTCAGATGATCACTTACATCACTTCATTTCATAGGAAAAATGTCCCATTTTCACTAGCCACTGACAAATCATGAACTATGTTGCACTGTCTGAAAAAGTTTTCAATTATGTAATGTTAGAAAAATCAACTTATTTTTAAATGAATCTTGTCACATTTTGAACTAATGACCAAATCTGCAGCATTTTTTAACACACTTTTAAATTGAACACAATTCTTCAATATTTTAATTCAACTTCGCCATGGCACTGCCATGTTGCCACTGACAACATCTGGTATCTGTTTCTTTGTTAGTGGGAAGACTGGCATTGCATGCTGTTCACTAGTGTATTGTAATCTGGTGTGTAACTTGACACTGCAATTGTGAGTGAGTCTTTCAGATGTGCATCAGTGAGGCGTGTTCTGTGTTTGTTCTTGATGAAGTTCATGTCAGAAAACGCTGATTCACAGAGATAGGTTGAACCAAACAGGCTAGCAACCTTCATAGCTGCTGTGCATACTCCACTGTACTTCTCTGTGTCAACAAGGCACCAAAAGTTTGGTGCAGCCTGGTTGGCTTTGAGGTGGAGGTCATTTTGCAATGTTATGATTTCAATCTCCACCTGTCCAGCATCCAAGTTCAACGTTGCACTTAGTTGCTCAGCAAAGAATGTTGTGTCCACATTCATGAAAGGATTGGAAATGAACGACACACATGGCTCAAGCTGATGAAGGTCACAAAACCTATTCTCAAACTCTTGCCCAAGTCTGTTTATGACTTCACAGTACTTTTCTGCAACTTTGTCAAATGTCTCAGATGCAGAAGCATTGTCTTTCAGCACCGACTGCACAGAGGGAAAGTGCAGCACCTTTTTTTCTGTAAATCCACAGAGAAAATGTTCATCTTGGCTTTAAATGCATTTAAAGCACTTATCAGATCAACAACAGTCTTACCTTTGCCTTGCAGCTTGCAGTTCAAGTCGTTTAGTTTCCCAGTAATGTCCGTCAAAAAAGCAAGGTCAAGTGTCCACTCTGTGTCCTCTAGCAGTGAGACGTCTTCGCCTTTGGACTGCTTGAACTCTTTGATTTCACCCAAAAGTTACAAAAAACTAAGTAAAACTCGCCCTCTGCTGAGCCATCGGATTTCTGTGTGTAGCAGCAGGTCACCATATTCAGCTGACATCTCCTCCAATAGCACCTTGAAAATACTGTGCTGTTTTGCTTTGGAGCGTATGTTGTTTATGATTTTTACAACGGGAGTTATCACGTGCTCAAAGCCGATCACTTTTGTTTTCTTCGCTGCGCACGCTAGCTTACTCTCCACGAGCACTGTTTTTTTCATGCGCACAATACTGACCTTTGAACTAGAGTAGGTCAGAGTTCACCTAAACTTATCTAAACTCATGTATAATGAAAATATTTTTAAGATATTGTCATTTTTAAATATATATAAATGCAAGTGTGATTAAAAAGAATAGCAACAGAATACAATTACATTTCAGACGCAGCTCACTAGTGAGTTGTGCTATATTTAGACCAGGCCTGCGGGCGACTCATGTGGTCCCTGGGGTCGACCTGGTGCCCGCGGGCACCGTGTTGGTGACCCCTGGACTATACGCTTGGTTATTCCATGTGTAACTCTGTGTTGTTGTTTGTGTCGCACTGCTTTGCTTTATCTTGGCCAGGTCGCAGTTGTAAATAAGAACTTGTTCTCAACTAGCTTATCTGGTTAAATAAAGGTGAAATAAAATAAAAAAAATAAAATATAGTAACCAAAAAAGTGTTTGGGATTCTTCAAAGTAGCCACCCTTTGCCTAGAGGAAGGCCTAGAAAATTGTCAAAGACCCCAGCCACTCAAGCCATACACACTCTGCTACGACAATTCTGGGGCCAAAAGGTATCTGAACAGCACACACACACACAAACAAAAAACACACAAACATATCCATATTGACGCCACACACACATACACTTTTACACTCTCCACCTACGCTGCTGCTACTCTGTTTATTTTCTATCCTGATTGCCAATTGCCTCGTCACTTTTACCTCTACCTATATGTACATTTTACTTCAACTACCTCATACCCCTGTACATTGGCTATGTACCGGTACTCCATGTACATAGCCTTGTTATTGCTATTTACTGTTTTACCATTTATTTATTTTTAAATTTTGCTTTGTTGGGAAATGGCTCGTAAGTAAGAATTTTACAGTAAAGTCTTCACCTGTTGTATTCGGCGCATGTGAAAAATACAATTTATTTTATTTGACACACACACATAAAGATACACCCCAGTTTGACAAAATCACTAAGTTGGGTATAGATGCCTCTCTCCTCATGAGGAACACATTTGCCTCAAATGGGCAATCTGCAGTTGCTACATAATTTTTTTACTTTTAATTAATGATTTATAGTGATTAATTCTTGAAGAATATAACTTAAATGTTTCAGGAGCTTAGTTCAACTGATTTACCCCATCAGAACCCTAAATATAAGCTGGTTTTACTCCTTTGCTTGTAAAACAAAGTAATTGTAAACAAACACTGTATTGCCACAAAACAAGGTTTAAACTATGATTTTGTTATTATGGATACATACATAGCTCTATCTATACATTTGAGAGTGTTTAGATTTTTTCAGCCCCATCCCACATGGGAACACCATGTCATTTCAATATGAATATAATATAAAATCACATTTTATTTGTCACATGCGCCTAATACAACAGGTGTAGACCTTACCGTGAAAAACGTACTTACAAGCCCTTAACCAACAATGCAGTTTTAAGAAAAATAAGAGTTAAGAAAATATTTTTTAAGTTTAAAAAAAATAGTCAATGTGCGGGGGTACAGGTTAGTCAAGGTAATTGAGGTAATATGTGCATGTACTGTAGGTGGAGTAAAGTGAATAATTGGGTAATATTTATTTGAGATGTTGATCAATGAGATTACAACCTATATTCACCCACTCAAAAAGACAGCCAAAAGTTTGATGAATTTCCTTTTGTGTTATCACTATGCTTTCAACCATCTAAAAGCACAACCAAATTCCAATGGAAAAACAATACCAGATTTTTGGTTTAGTTGTCGCCCAAATGTTAATCACTACATGTGCTTTCAAATATTTAAGAGCACAGCAAAGTTGCAATGGGAATACAATGTCAGATATTCTGTTTATTTATAGGTCTACAACATCACTGTGCTTCATCTAATAGCAGAACCAAAAGACCTGGACTGCAGTTGAGATTACATTAAAAGTACATGGTGCAAGTGGTCAATGCCGTTCGAGTTCTTTACAGCAATAGTGAAGCTCTCCACAGACCTGCAAGGACCTATGCATGTTATCTTGAACATGCACACCGTTGCTTTATATGATTACAGAAGAAGAAATGTATATACTTACACTAACCTCAAAATGTGGGCAGTGATGTGTTACTCATTTTAAGGTTGAGTACTACATTAGTTTGTAAGATAACCTTAACTTTAGGCTATTTACTGTAATACAAAAGTAATATTGAAATGTTTTTGGTTTACAAAGCAAACCAAATGTGACAGACTGGCTCAAATCGGTCTTATGTAGCAACATTTGAAATTGTGTTTTTCACATTGGATAAAAGTAGAGACTCAGAGCTTGAAAATTGTATATCATACACTACAGTTGAGGAACAATGGGAACGTAATTCTGCTTTGGAGGTGGATCAACTTGTAAACTCACTTTTGAGAAAATGGCCTTTGAATATTTTTGGTACTGCTACTGGAGAGCCCTTCTCTGTCTACATCGATTCAGCATCGTTCACACCCTCTTAAGCTTTAGTCCCACCCATCTCTTTAAAGTTTGATCCGAACATTCTGTACTAACAACAGCAGGCAAGCACCCAAGCTAACTTGCTAGATACTTTCAGACACAAATGAGAGAACAGCTCACTGAACATTAGTCACTGTGGCAGAGCTGTTTAGGCTGTTATGTTATCCAGAGCGTTGGTGACTGCAACTGTGCTGTCAGATTGTCTGTTCGTAAATTCAGAGTGTTTCGCTCTCGGAGCATTCAGGATGCACACTGGACGCTCTGGCCGATGAGTAGGGTTGATCCGAATGTTCTGACCTCACAACGGCAGTCAAACACCCAAGCTAACTGGCTAACTTGCTAGCTACTTCCAGACACAAATGAGAGAACACCCCCCTCTGACCATTTTACTTGCCCTAGCAGAGCTGGCTAGGCTATTTTCATGTCATCCAGAGCTGTGCAGCTGTAACTGTGCAGCTGGCCACAATTTAATTACGCTTTTTTGCCAACGTGTATTGATACAGGCCACACTCAATGGGTGTTGAGCATTTGTAAATTCATCAGTTATTCTGCACTCTGGCACACTCAGACGAGAGTGCTCTGAAATCGGAGTAGATGGCCAGACTGAATTGCACCCCAAATGGTTCCTTGCATAGTGGAGTATTTTGTTAAGACATGTAGCTAGGTAAACAATTAACCATAATCCCAACTCATGACATTACTACCCTGCATGAATCTGCAGGTATCTAACCAACCAGGTTAAATGTTAGCTAGCTAACATTAGGCTATAACTAGCCAAGCAAATGGCTCTGAGATACAAATAATAAGATCATACATGTAACATTAGCTAGCGAGACAGCCAGCTAATGTTAGCTAGCTAGCTAACAGTACACTTTAACCTGAAATGAAAAGACTTTATGTCCAAATTAGAAACATGTAATTTTGGAAAATATAGCTGGCTAGACTATCTTACCCGTATACATCATGGTTGGACGCTTCTCCCTGTCACGGATGCCATGGTTGCCCTTAGTTTGAAGATGTAATCCGGAGACAGGTGTTTTCTCCATCTCCTTAGCTGTCATACTCTAATTCCACTGATTTCAAAACTCGGTCCTCCAGAAAGTGGAGAGCAACACTTATGCAGTTCTACTAAGCAATATATTTGTTTTAAAAAGCCGCGTTAGACAGGATTACCTACACATACTAACCAGCTCAAATAGACAGAAGCGTGCTATATGGCAGACCAATCCAAACTCACCTCTCGGCATGTCCAGCCCACTCATTATCTCAGCCAATCATGGCTAGCGGGAAGGTTGCTTACTTCCTCTGTGGCTAAACCAACTAGGCTCATAATTTAACTATTTTATTTTTATTTACAGATGGCGTACACATTTGTTATTAAGGCACATGAAAGTTCACATGTTCCAGAAGGCATTTCTGCCACAAAATGCATTTTGAAGTGCTACCTGTCCCAGGCCTGCTCTTTTCAACTCCCTCGAGACAGCAGGAGCAGTAGAGATACTCTCAATGATCGGCTATGAAAAGCAAACTGACATTTACTCCTGAGGTGCTGACCTGTTGCACCCTCGACAACAACTGTGATTATTATTATTTGACCCTGCTGGTCATCTATGAACAGTTGAGCATCTTGGCCATGTTCTGTTATAATCTCCACCCGGCACAGCCAGAAGAGGACTGGCCACCCCTCATAGCCTGGTTCCTCTCTAGGTTTCTTCCTAGGTTCTGGCCTTTCTAGGGAGTTTTTCCTAGCCACCGTGCTTCTACACCTGCATTGCTTGCTGTTTGGGGTTTTAGGCTGGGTTTCTGTACAGCACTTTGAGATATCAGCTGATGTTAGAAGGGCTTTTAAATATATTTGAATTGATTTTGATTTAAAAAAAGATTATGTTCAAATGTAGTGACCCGTGACATACGCCTAGTTTCCTGAAATGGGTCACAAATATCAACATTTAAAGAGATGTGTCTACTGCTTGGATAGTTCCATCTGAGCCACTGACTTAGTCTGGCTTTAATTCATATATGTTGGACACATCATTATATCTGAAATCCTAGGAATCCCTAGGCCTATTGAATTGTCTATTTTTAGATAAATTCTGGGTTGGTTTGAAACAATAGCTGTTGATGCATTTACAAATGCTATACAGTGTATAGGCCTAATTTGGTCAAACCCTTAAAAAATCTTATTTGTTTGTCTTGTTTGTCTTGTTGCATGTACCAAATAAGATGCCAATTCCCATATTGTATGTGCTGTAGCCAACGTCTCTTTTGTTGTCTTTCCATATACAATATATAGGACCAGGCTACCTCATAAGAAGAGTAATCTAATTTGTAGTTGACATGGACACACACATACACACACACACACACACACAGCCCAGGCCACTCACGGTCAAACTTGACCAAGCTGTCTCTGTTGCAATTGCTGGACGCAGATCCAGAGTTCACACCCTCAGAGGAGATGCTGAGCTTGGTGTTGGGGTCTCTCTTGGGTTTGGGCGGCGGTTGCTTACGGGAGTTGGGGCTCCCATCCTCATCACCCCCGCCGACGGAGTGTAGAGACTGGGAACGCACAGTGAAGCCCTGGCCACAGGAGGAGGGAAGGCGGTCCTGGGGTGCTGGCATGGTCATGAAGCCCATGCGGAAGTGTTTCCCTGCGTAGCTTCCCTCCGTCGCCCTCGCCACATCCTCACCGATCCTGCCAGGAAACATCTTTTAAATAATTTTGTTTCATCCATAAATCACATTACATATGCAAAATGATTCAGACATACCAAATGTCATAGATGCAAGGACACAATCATGGACCCAAAAAGCATCTTTTCCTCCATATTACCAAGTTGCCTATGACTATAACAGCTGATGCACACACATGCACACACACACACACACACACCCACACACACACACACACACACACACACACACACACACACACACACACACACACGACAACAACAACAGAGAATATATACAGACAGCTTAAATATGTGTCCTATCTGTCCCATATACACTGAGTGCACAAAACATTAAGAACACCTTCCTATTATTGAGGTGCCCAAGCCTCAATTCACCATGTTGGGTCATTGACTCTACAAGGACAAGCTGTTGAAAGCGTTCCACAGGGATGCTGTCCCATGTTGACTCCAATGCAGTTGTGTCAAGTTGGCTGGATGTCCCTTGGGTGGTGGACCATTCTTGATACACATAGGGAACTGTTGAGCGTCAAAAACCCAGCAGCATTGCAGTTCTTGACACAAACCGGTGCGCCTGGCACATACTACCATTCCCCATTCAAAGGCATGTAAATCTTATGTCTTGCCCACTCTGAATGGCACACATTCACAATCCATGTCTCAATTGTCTCAAGGCTTAAAAATCCTTCATTAACCTATCTCCTCCCCTTCATCTACACCGATTGAAGCGGGTTTAACAAGTGACATCAATAAGGGATCATACCTTTCACCTGGACTCCTCTCCCCTGTAACTATTCCGCAGGTCGTTGCTGCAAATGACAACGTGTTCTCAGTCAACTTACCTGGTAAAATAAGGGTAAATTAAAAATAAATACAAAAAAAGATGCACCTCTCATGGAAATGTTTCATCATGTTTTGTACACCCAGTATATACCTACAGTCAAAATAGCAAGTTTTAGAGTAAAATATCGTGTCTCACTTGTAAAGTTCATCAAAGTATTAATCGGCGGGTTTATGTTTGTTTGTAGCCTCCACTCACAAACCCAAAAAGGAGTAAGCACAGAATCCCAGAAAATTCTGAGCACTAATGGAGGGATTGTGCTTTCCTGGTGTAACTCAGGCAGTTGTCGTTACCATCCTGTACCTGTCCCGCAGGTGTGATGTTCAGATGTACCGATCCTGTGCAGGGGTTGTTACACGTGGTCTGCCACTGCGAGGATGTTCAGCTGTCCGTCCTGTCTCCCTGTAGTGCTGTCTTAGGCGTCTCACAGTACGGACCTTGCAATTTATTGCCCTGGCCACATTTGCAGTTCTCATGCCTCCTTGCAGCATGCCTAAGGCACGTTCACGCAGATGAGCAGGGACCCTGGGCATCTTTCTTTTGATGTTTTTCAGAGTCAGTAGAAAGGCCTCTTTAGTGTCCTAAGTTTTCATAACTGTGATCTTAATTGCCTACCATCTGTAAGCTGTTAGTGTCTTAACGACCATTCCACAAGTGTTCATTAATTGTTTATGGTTCATTGAACAAGCATGGGAAACAGTGTTTAAACCCTTTCCCATGAAGATCTGTGAAGTTATTTGGATTTTTACGAATTATCTTTGAAAGACAGGGTCCTGAAAAATGGGTGTTCCTTTTTTTGCTGAATTTGAATTAATAGTGAAGACATCAAAATGATGAAATAACACATATGGAATCAGATAGTAACCAAAAAAGTACTCAACAAATCAAAATATATTATATATATAGTAGCCTCCCTTTGATGACAGCTTTGCACACTCTTGGCATTCCCTCAACCAGCTTCACCTGGAATGCTTTTCCAACATTCTTGAAGGAGTTCACACATATGCTGAGCACTTGTTGGCTACTTTTCCTTCACTCTGCAGTCCAACTCTTCCCAAACCATCTCAATTGGGTTGAGTTCGGGTGATTGTGGAGGCCAGCTCATCTGATGCAGCACTCCATCACTCTCCTTCTTGGTCAAATAGCCCTTACACAGCCTGGAGGTGTGTTTTGGGTCATTGTCCTGTTGAAAAACAAATGATAGTCCCACGAAGCGCAAACCAGATGGGATGGCGTATCGCTGCTGTCACGTCCTGACCAGCAGAGGGAGTAATTGTATTAGTATTTGGTCAGGACGTGGAAGAAGGGTATTTGTTTTGTATGGTTCGGGGTGGTGGTTTGTTTAGTAGGGTATTGATTTATGTATTCCGGGGGGTTTTGGGTTATGTTCTATGTTTGTATTTCTATGTTCTTTCTAGTTCTTTGTATTTCTATGTCTAGGTTTGGGTGTTGGACTCTCAATTGGAGGCAGGTGTTTTTAGTTGCCTCTGATTGAGAGTCCTATATATAGGTATGTGTTTTGTTTTGTAGTTTGTGGGAGATTGTTCTGTGTATAGCCTTGTGCCTTACCAGCCTGTATATAGTCGTTGTGTTTCCTTTGTGTACGTGTTTATTTTGGTTCTCCTTCTTCACCAAATAAAAGATGCGTGCACATATTCCTGGTCCACTTTATCCGACGACAACCGTTACAGCTGCAGAATGCTGTGGTGGCAATGCTGGTTAAATGTGCCTTGAATTCTAAATAAATCACCAGCAAAGCACCCCCACACCATCACACCTCCTTTTCCATGCCTCACGGTGGGAACCTACTCTGCGTATCAGAAAGACATGGCGGTTGGAACCAAAAATCTCAAATTTGTACTCATAAGACTAAAGGACAGTTTTCCACTGGCCCAAGCAAGTCTCTTCATCTTATTGGTGTCCTTTAGTAGTGTTTTTGTTCGCAGCAATTCAACCATGAAGGCTTGATTCATGCAGACTCTTCTGAATAGTTGATGTTGAGATGTGTCTTTTACTTGAACTCTGAAACATTTATTTTGGCTGCAATTTCTGAGGCTGGTAACTCTAATGAACTTATCATCTGCAGCAGAGGGAACTCTGGTTCTTCCTTTCCTGTGGCGGTCCTCATGAGAGCCGGTTTCATCATAGCGCTTGATGGTTTTAACCTTTATTTAAACAGGGAGTCACATTGAGATTAACAATCTATTTTACAAGAGAGCCCTGTACACATTACAATAAAAACAGAATATTAAAACAACATACACATATGTGTAGAAAATGATATAATTCAGCACAAGAAACAAAAATAAACATATTTAATAAAATGCATATAAGTTTAAACTACATAAACGTCCTCAATCAATAATTTAAACAGACAGAGAAGTCCATTCCACATTTTTTTACAGAATACAATAATGAATCCTACAATTGTCCCCTTTGATAAAACGTATTGTGGGATGGTAGACTGCGACCAAGGGTTTTAAAACAGAGTTTGCCGCATGCCAGTGAACAATATCACCAAAATCCAATGCAGGGAGAAATGTTGTTTGAACAATCTTTCTCCTATTTTTAATACTAATGTCACACCCTGATCAGTTTCACCTGTCCTCGTTATTGTCTGCACCCCCTCCAGGTGTCGCTTGTTTTCCCCAGTGTTTTTCTCCTTGTGTTTCCTGTCTCTCTGTGCCAGTTCGTCTTGTACGTTTCCAAGTCAACCAGCGTTTTCCCCGTTCTCCTACTTTTTGCATTCTCCTTTTTCTAGTCCTCCCGGGTTTGACCCTTGCCTGTTTCTGGACTTTGTACCTGCTTGCCTGACCATTCTGCCTTCCTTGACCACGAGCGTGTCTGCCACTCTGTACCTCCTGGACTATGATCTGGTTTTGACCTTTTTGCCTGTCCACGACCATTCTCTTTCCTATCCCTTTGGATTAATTAACATTATAAGACTCCAACCATCTGCCTCCTGTGTCTGCATTTGGGTCTCGTCTTGTGCCTTGATAACTAAGGCATGATTTATTTAGATATATTTAAAAAATCTTGGATCTTAGCTTCTTAGTCAGATTTTCTATATGCGTTACGAAGGACAACTTGACATCAATCCAGACACACAGGCACTTTTATTGAGAAAAAAGCTCAATGTGGGCTCAATTTATAGTGCACATATGCAGATCCTCAGGGTCAACATTTCGTGACCTAGAGAACAGCATGAGCTTGGTTTTACTTGTATTTAACACTTGAAGAAACGTCCAAAGTTCTTGAAATATTCCCGGATTGACTGACCTTCAAGTCTTAAAGTAATAATGGACTTTAGGGCTATCTTCTGTGTACCACCCCTATCTTGTCACAACACAACTGATTGGCTCAAACACATTAAGAAGAAAAGGAATAAACTTTTAACACCTGTTAATTGAAATGCATTCCAGGTGAGTACCTCATGAAGCTGGTTGAGAGAATGTCAAGTGTGTAAAACTGTCATCAAGGCAATATATTTTGATTTGTTTAACACTTTTTTGCTTATTACATGATAACATATTTGTTATTTCATAGTTTTGATGTCTTCAATATTATTCTACAATGTAGAAAATAGTACAAATAAAGAAAAACCTTTGAATGAGTAGGTGTGTCAAAACTTTTGACTGGTACTGTACACATCCCAACCCGAAGCCATGGATTACATGTAAAAGCTGTCGCTTTCAAGGAGTGGGACACTAATCCGGACGCATCTAAGAAATGCCACTACTCCCTCCAATGAACCATCAAACAGGCAAGGCATAAGTAAAGGACCAAGAATCCTACTACACCAGCTCTGACACTCATCGGATGTGGCAGGGCTCGCAAACTATCAAATATTACACAGAGAAACCCAGCCTCGAGCTGTCCATCAACGTGAGCCTACAAGACGAGCTGAATACATTCTATGCTCGCTTTGAGGAAAGCAACACTGAACCATGCATGAGGGCACCAACTGTTTCGGACGACTGTGTGAGCACGCTCTCAGGCTTCAGGGCTAGACGAATTACCAGGATTCGTAACCCGATCATGCGCTGATCAGCTGGCAAGTGTCTTCATTGACATTTTATTTATTTATTTGAATTTTTTATTTAACCTTTATTTAACTTTTCCAACTTTCCCTGACCCAGTCTGTAATACCTACATGTTTCAAGCAGACCACCATAGTCCCTGTGCCCAAGAACGCCAAGGCAACCTGTCTAAATGACTATCACCCTGTAGCACTCACATCTGTAGCCATGAAATACTTTGAAAGGCTGGTCATTGCTCACTTCAACACCATCATCCCTGGCATCCTGGAACCACTCCCATTCACATACCGTACAAAAAGATCCACAGATGATGTAATTTCTATTGCACTCCACTCACACATGAGTACAAACTACATATGCTCACACACACATACCCCTACCGACATGTTTTATTTTTTATTAACCCTTTATTTAACTAGGCAAGTCAGTTAACCTCTATGGGCTAGGTGGGATGCTTGCGTCCCACCTACTCAACAGCCAGTTGAATCCTGTGGCGCGTTATTGAAATCCTTAGATTAAGCTATTACTTCAATTTTTCAAAAATATGACTATTTTACACCATTTTAAAGATAAGACTCTCGTTAATCTAACCACACTGTCCGATTTCAAAAAGGCTTTACAACAAAAGCAAAACATTAGATTATGTCAGCAGAGTACCGAGCCAGAAATAATCAGACACCCATTTTTCAAGCTAGCATATAATGTCACATAAACCCAAACCACAGCTAAATGTAGCACTAACCTTTGATGATCTTCATCAGATGACAACCCTAGGACATTATGTTATACACTACATGAATGTTTTGTTCAATCAAGTTCATATTTATATCAAAAAACAGCTTTTTACATTAGCATGTGACTAGCATGTGACTAGCATTCCCACCGAACACTGCCGGTGAATTTACTAAATTACTCACGATAAACGTTCACAAAAAGCATAACAATTATTTTAAGAATTATAGATACAGAACTCCTCTATGCACTCGATATGTCCGATTTTAAAATAGCTTTTTGGTGAAAGCACATTTTGCAATATTCTAAGTACATAGCCAGGCATCACGGGCTAGCTATTTAGACACCCGGCAAGTTTAGCACTCACCAATATCAGGTTTACTATTATAAAAGTTTGATTACCTTTTGTTGTCTTCATCAGAATGCACTCCCAGGACTGCTACTTCAATAACAAATGTTGGTTTGGTCCAAAATAATCCATCGTTATATCCGAATAGCGGCGTTTTGGTCGTGCGTCCCAGACAGTATCTGAAATGGTAAATCAGGGTCGTGCGCATGGCGCAATTCGTGACAAAAAAAATCTAAATATTCCATTACCGTACTTTGAAGCATGTCAACCGCTGTTTAAAATCCATTTTTATGCCATTTTTCTCGTAAAAAAAGCGATAATATTCCGACCGGGAATGTCCATTTAGCTAAACAGAGGAAAGTAAACAAAGCTTTCGGTCGACGCAGGCACGAGCCTGAGTCTCACAGTACTGTAACCAGCCACTACCCAAACGCGCTACTTTTTTTCAGCCAGAGCCTGCAAAGCCACGATTCAGCTTTTTACCGCCTTCTGAGACCCTATGGCAGCCGTAGGAAGTGTCACGGGACAGCTAAGATCCTCACTCTTCAATAAACAGAGACAAGAAGAACAACACCTTGTCAGACAGGCCACTTCCTGAATGAAACCTTCTCAGATTTTTTTCTGCAAAATGAGTTCTGTTATACTCACAGACACCATTCAAACAGTTTTAGAAACTTTAGGGTATTTTCTATCCATATGTAATATAAGTATATGCATATTCTAGTTACTGGGTAGGAGTGGTAACCAGATTAAATGGGGTACGTTTTTTATCCAGCCGTGTCAATACTGCCCCCTAGCCCTAACAGGTTAACTAGTCAGTGGCCACACCCCCGTGAGCCCACAATAGCCGTCATAGAACCGCCCCTTTTTCCACAGAGTATAAAACCCACTTCCTACAAAATATACATTAAGTCAGAGAACGCCGGGAAGGAGTCCCCACGTTGGAATGGCTACAATTCTATAGGCCACGGAGACCATACAGCTGTAGTTTTGGCTACATGGCTGGAAATGGTTAAACTCTGAGACTATCGATCACTACAGAATAAGAGCAAATTCTAGACGACATGAATTACTAGTCTGCAGCTAGAAATGACGTAAACCTAGAACGAGAATACCGACAACCGCCGAAGCAATCTATTCTGTGAGAACATTTCTGAATGGTACTCTAAAGTATCCATTCTAACCACGTACAACCACGAAAGACATTGTGACTTCTGGGAAAGTTAACCAGAGACTCTGATGAACTCTACAGGACGATTGAGTGTTTTCAACGGAGAGACAACAACGACATCCATTCATAAACATGTACATTGCAATTTCTTTCAGAATGAGCAGCCATTCATGCGCAAAGTATAAGCATGTCCATGAGTACAATTATCCACTGTGTGTAGTGAATCCATTTAGTCTTTCCCGCTCTCTCAGTCCCCACCAATTTCCTTGGTCTACCAAGCCGTCATATCGGCTTTGTCCGCTAGGGACTTTTTCTTTGTATCATGTAGTAACCCAAATATCTACTGTTTGTTTGTTATGTAATTCTGTGTGATTATTTAGTTAGTTAGTAAATAAATAATTAAGTAAATTTGTATAGCGCTGATTCATGATTTAGGCTAGGGTTCGTGCAGATATCCAAGGGTTTGTGATGTTCAGTAATGAGAACTGATGAGGTAATAATAATACATTAATGAGAATGACTAATTGATCAGATATTAAAATATCTGAAAAGTTATATTCGGAAAATTACAACTCTGTAAATTTCAACATTTTCCGTGGTGCCCCGACTTCCTAGTTGATTAATGTTTACATGATTAGTTGAATCACATAATAATTAAACTTAGAGAACTGATTTTATATAAATAAGTCTTCACATTTAATGATAGTCCAGACACGACAGCTACTAACACTTTTGTACCGGAATCAGTACGGCTTTTCAATGAAAATGGATTTGTGTGATATTTATCTTGTATATACCTTGAAGGCATTCATATATTTCATGCAGCATACCACCCTGCATCCCACTGCTGGCTTGCTTCTGAAGCTCAACAGGGTTGGTCCTGGTCAGTCCCTGGATGGGAGACCAAATTATGCTGGAAGTGGTGTTGGAGGGCCAGTAGGAGGCACCCTTTCCTCCAGTCTAAAAAAATATCCCAATGCCCCAGGGCAGTGATTGGGGACATTACCCTGTGTAGGTTGCCATCTTTCAGATGGGATGTTATACAGATGTCCTGATTCTCTGTGGTCACTAAAAATCCCATGGCACTTATTGTAAAAGTAGGGATGTTGACCCTTTTGTCCTAGCAAAATTCCTAAGCTGGCCTTCATACCATCATGGCCACCTAATCATCCCCAGGTTACAATTGGCTCATTCATCTCTCCTCTGTAACTTTTCTCCAGGTTATTGCTGTACATGATAATGTGTTCTCAGTCAATATACCTGGTAAATTAGGGTTACATAAGGGTTTGCTATATGTATATATAGTTTGGACACACCTACTCATTCCAGGGTTTTTCTTTATTTTTACTATTATCTACATTGTAGAATACTAGTGACGACATCAAAACTATGAAATAACACATATGGAATCATGTAGTAACCAAAAAAAGTGTTAAAGAAATCAAAATATATTTTAGATTTTAGATTTTTCAAAGTATCCACTCTTTGTCTTGATGACAGCTTTGCACACTCTTGTAATTCTCTCAACCAGCATCTGGAATGCTTTTCCAAAAGTCTTGGAGTTCCCACATGCTGAGCACTTGTTGGCTACTTATCCTTCACTCTGTGGTCCAACTCATCCCAAACTATCTCAACCAGTTATTTTAGCTCTCCTATTTGACTTTCATAGGGTCAACCAATGAGGTCAAAACAATCTCATCCCTCAGTGCCTCTAAGAACTGATTGGCTCTTTGCCAGCCACCAGGCAGATCTGGGAGCTGTCAATCCTTTATGCTAAAACTCTGCTTTGTGGAATTTTGTTGTTCTGTCCATGAGTAAGAATTCTGGGGGGGAAATCCATCCATCCATTTCTCACTCACATGTTTGTTTAGCTTGTCATGGTGGTCTCCCTTTGAACAATTTTGAATGGTCTTTACTTTATAAACGTTGAAGGTCATGGTCTTTACTTTTTATGCACCATTAAACTGAATGAATACACTTTCTTCACATACTGTAGATACAGCCAAAGTACAGTTACAAATATATTATAAAACTGTTACTGAACAGGATAGTATAGCTAGCTCAATTCTTCATGTAGAAATATTGGAGTAAATCTTGCTCGTAATTCCAAAACTCGAGTTTCAGACTCCCAACAACTGAGAGAACACACACACAAACAGACTTTCCCTGATACAGACACTAGCTGCAATCTGACTCCATTCCTAATTCAAACATCCCCGTTAGTACCAAGAGGTCAGGGGAATTTCAGCTCCATTCACAGTGTACAGGTGTCATACCCTACTATACCATGCAAACACTGGACAGACCCAGATCTTATTATGATAATTCTCTGAAGTGCTCATTAAAAGAGGTGGGTGGAGGAGGGATGGGGTAGAGACTCAGCCAATGTCACTTTCAACTTTAAGACCGACTGTGGTCACAGAGAAACAAAGAACATGCGCTGACCAGCTGGCAAGTGTCTTCACTGACATTTTCAATATCTCTCTGACCCGATCTGTAATACCTAAATGCTTCAAGCAGACCACCATTGTCCATGTGCCCAAGAACGCCAAGGTAATCTGTATAAATGACTATCGCCCCGTAGCACTCAAATCTGTAGCCATGAAATATTTTGAAAGGCTTGTCATAGCTCACCTTCATTACCATCATCCAGACACCCTTGACCCACCACAAAATTCACATTCCATCCCAACAGACCCACAGATTACACAATTTATATTGCACTCGACACTGTACTTTCCCACCTTGACAACACCTACGTGAGAATGCTGTTTATTGACTACAGCTCAGAATTCAACACCCTTGTGCCCTCCAAGCTCAACTGGACCCTGGACAAAGGAGCTGTTCATGGACTACAGGAAATGTATGGCCGAGCACGCCTTCATTCACAATGACAGGGATGTAGTGAAATGGGGTTGAGAGCTTCAAGTTCCTTGGTGTCCACATAACTAAGGATCTATCATGGTCCTCACACACCAACACAGTTGTGAAGAGGGCATGACAATTCCTTTTCCCCCTCAGGAGGCTGAAAAGATTTGGCATGGGCCCTCAGATCCTCAAAAAGTTGCACCATTGAGAGCATCTTCACTGGCTGCATCACCACTTGCTACGTTGACTGCTTGGCATCCGACCACAAGGCACCACAGATGGTAGTACATACGTCCCAGTACATCACTAGGGCCAAGCTCCTTGCCATCCAGGACCTTTACGGTGTAAAAAAAAAAAAAAGACTAAAAATTGTCAAATACTCCAGCCATCCAAGTCATAGACTGTTCTCTCTGCTACGGCACGGCAAGCCATACCTATGCATTAAGTCTGGAACCAACAGGACCCTGAACAGCTTCTACCCCCAAACAATAAGACTGCTAAAAAGTTTGTTAAATAGTTAACCAAATAGCTACCCGGACTATCTGCATTGACCCTTATTGCACTAACTTTCTTTGGGCCATCACATACGCTGCTGCTACTGTTTATTAACCCTGCACATCGACTCGGTACTGGTACCCAGTGTATATAGCCAAGTTGTCATTACTTATTTTGTATTTATTATTACTTTTATTATTACATGTTATTACTTTTCTATTATTTCTCTATTTTCTTTCTGTCTGCATTGTTGGAAAGTGCCCGTAAGTAAGCATTTCACTGTTACACTACACCTGTTGTTTACGAAGCATGTGACAATAAACATTGATTTGATTTGAGAGTGAGATGGTATAAGCAAAACCAGGGATTTCATTCTGTACATCTTTGCTGCCTCAGTCTGTATTTGTTTGCGTCTGTACTAGGGGAGAACCGGGACAAAAGTAACACGGGGCAATAGTAACAGGCCCATTTTCTCAGATAACACAGAAGCTAGAATGATTCAGTGAAGTCAGTATGTTCCTAATGTAGAGGACAAAAAAACTTATTTTGAGCAATGTAAGTAAAAAAACGGAACTGGAAGTGTTTAATTGTTTATGGTTCCAAACATATGTAATTTTCTTAACCCATCTAGTGACTAAACTACAACATAGGTGTTACGTCTTCTCCCGCGCTCCCGCACCGGCGCTCGACGTCACCGGTCTACTAGCCCCCAGTCCTGGCAACCCATCTTTACGCACACCTGGCAACCATCATTACGCACACCTGGGCCCTATCAGTATCAACTAGAATTCATTACTACCTTCATTACTTACCATTTATCTAGCACTAGCTTTGTCAGTCATCAGGTAGTATTGTTTGTGTTCCCATGTCAGACACTTCTCTTGTTTTGTGTCATTCCATGTTCGTTATCATTAAACTCACTAACTGACTCCCTGCGTCTACATTACAATATGTTTCAAGTATCATGCTAGCTAGTCTTGGGTGTTAGCCTGGGAGAAGTTACACGAGAGACAGGTGACATGAAAGTAAACACAATGTAAACTGATGACTTTCATATTGCTTTTATAATATTAGCAAAGTATCAACAAGTGACAGAATGTTTTAAACCTATATATAACATTATTAGAATTATGCCTTAATCAATTGACTTGATGGATCTGCTTTTCACATAAGCTTTTATCAACAGGCTAGCGGTTAAAAATGTATATCTTTATGATTCTGGGGGTCAATTACCTTATGTCAAGCCATGGAAATGTGATAATCATGATGAGTTTGTTTGTGAAGAGAATAAAGACATGTATTCTATCAAGACACGAGGAGCGTGCATGATTTGTAGAGCTAAGCATGAATAGCCTTTGAAAATGGTTAGAAAGATATCCTATTACAATTCCCATTAAAGTGAGATGAGAAAATGATGGGTAAAATAGCTATTATGTGATCTATTTTAATTCGATTAATATTGTAAGGCAAAATATTATGGTTACACAACCTTGTGATGTTGACACGTGGTTCATTTTCATAAATGTCGAACCTTTAGCAATACTTATTTAAATCGACTGATAGTACATTTGTGACCCGTTTCAAGAAGCTAGGCGTACATCACTACTTCACAGGAGAGGCATTTGAATGTTTAAAAAAATATATTATCAAAGTGTGTTTTTGTAGAAATGTCTTCTGGAACATGTACATTTTCATGTGCCTTAACTACAAACATGTATGCCATCTGTAAATATGAATATAAATGTTATATTACGAGCCTACTTGGTTTAGCCATGGGAAAAAACAGGAACCTTACCGCTAGCCATGATTGGCTGAGATAATGGATGGGCTGGACATGCCGAGAGTAGCACGCTTCTGTCTATAACATGAGCTGCTCAGTATGTGTAGATAAGGCTTGCTAACGCGGCTTTTTTGAAAGATATAACGTTAGCCAAGGAAAACTGCAAAAGTGCTGTTTCTGCTGTCAACAACATCGCTGTGCAAAGTTTAGCAGGCACTATCGACAAAGATCAGTGGGGAAAAGTTGTGAGGGACTACTTTCTGCACACAGTTAGTGTGAACCGGAGTGACTTGACACAACAATGGCCCAAACAAGCTGTAGCTAGTTACAAACCAAATGGAAAAGACACGCCGCCACGAAGTGTTCTTCCATGTATACGGGTTAAAGTCTAGCTAGCTACACTTTTAGATATTATAGGTTTTACATTTTTTCAGGAAGTTGTTTTCATTGCAAGTTAAAGCATACTGTTAGCTAGCTAGCAAACATTAGCTTGCTGGCTCGTTAGCTAACGTTACGTGTATGATCTATGTAGCAATATTATTTGTATCTCAGAAATCCATTTGCATTTACATGTATCGCCTGTTAGCTAGCTATCTAACATTGAACCTAGATGGTTAGCTTTAGCTACTTGTAGATTCATAATACAGCATTTCATGTGGCTAGCTATTAAAATCAGTTTGATTTGCTAATAGTATGGGTTGGGCTTTTAGATAATTGTTCAGCTAACTAGCTAGCTAGCATCATGTCTAAACAAAAGACACCACTTCACACACCTGTCTAAATTGATGGGTCATGTGACATCTAGCCACATCTAGTTAAGTGGATGGGTCACTATTGTCTATATGTCTACACATGTGCACATGGCAGACAGCGTGTATGGTGTCATGTGGGTGACCAGTTTTGCTGATGTCAACATTGTGAACAAAGTGCGCCATGGTGGCGGTGGGATTATGATATGGGCAGGAATAAGCTATGGACAACGAACACAATTGCATTTTATCGATGCCAATTTCAATACACAGAGATGCCATGACGAGATCCCGAGGCTCATTGTCGTGCCATTCATCCGCCGCCATCACCTCATGTTTCAGCATGAGAATGCACAGCCCCATGTTGCAAGGATCTGAACACAATTCCTGAAAGCTGAAAATGTCCCAGTTCTTCTATGGCCTGCATACTCACCAGACATGTCACTCATTGAGCAGGTTTGGGATGCTCTGGATCGACGTGTACGACAATGTGTTCCAGTTCCCACTGATATCCAGCAACTTCACACAGCCATTGAAGAGGAGTTGGGACAACATTCCACAGGCCACAATCATCAGCCTAATCAACTCTATGCAAAGGAGATGTGTCGTGCTGCATGGGGCAAATGGTGGTCACACCAGATACTGACTGGTTTTGTGATCCACACCCTTACTTTTTTTAAGTTATCTGTGACCAACAGATGCATATCTGTATTCACAGTTGTGAAATCCATAGATTAGGGCCTAATGAATTTATTTCAATTGACTGATTTCCTTATATGAACTGTCCAGCGAGTGGTTCTTCCTTTAAAAGTTGCGTCGTACTGCAGCACAGCTTGCAGGCTACCGCAGAATTCTATGGCACATTGTGTAAGTGTCAGCCATTGTTGCCATTAATGCTAGTTAGTGCTAGTTTCACCACCAGAGGGCATCTTTGAGAAGCATTTGACTGTTTTAAATATTGTCTGTTTTAGAGAATTTAAGAACACAGTATATGGGATTGATTTGAAGAATTTTAGCTTAATTAATTTGATTGATATTATGGTGTTTCTATTCCAAGAAAAACAAAAAACTAAACCATCAGGGTTTACGTTACAAAAATATGGCGCTGTACAATGTGACCGGTGACTGCGAGTGAAAAGCAAAATAATCCTCACATTTCCACACCCTAATTGTAGGCTAACCAAAACTCAAACAGAGAT